>NC_036256.1:7191482-7211642 GCF_002742605.1 Olea europaea var. sylvestris | reverse complement strand
TAAAATATTGAGAAGAACTGCCTATGTTATTTCTTTTGGCATGCGCAATGGACCCCCGATATAATATTTCAGGAACTAAATACGTAATTGATTAAATCAATAAAGTTTTAATACTTGATACACCTATCACATATAAGAATTAAGAGCAAACACTATGTGGAATGTATGATTTATATGCGGAAAGAACGGGTGCGAATATTAGTCGAGTACCCTCTGCACCTACTCCTTCTGCTGAAATTGAAGAAGATGATGCCGAAATAATGAATTTATTTCAAGGCATTAATACATTTAGATATGATGCAACTGCAATGTGTTCATCTGGTGCCATGTCGTCTACATTTGCATCTCATCAAACATCGATCGAAACTCAAAATGCAAAGCCTGCCGAATTAATTGATTACTTCAATCATAATATGCCAACAGACAGAACAATTAAAAAAAGTTCTGAAGAAGTAATTGAATTCTAGCAAAAGTATGAAAGACGTTGGCCAATTGTTTCTGCAATTGCGAAAGATCTACTGACACCTCCGGTTAGCATTGTTGCTTTGGAGTCTGCTTTTAGTGCAGGTAAAAGAGTTTTGACTGGTATCAGGAGCCAACTGAAAGAAGATGTTTTAGAAGCGTTAATGTCTGTGAAGGATTGGCAGGACGCTCGTTTTCGACTACAAGATAAATACACTGAAATTGTATGTCGTCAGGTAAGTAATATTTGATTTAATTATATTAATCAAAATTTCTCTATTTTTTAATCGTTAAATTTAATTTTCTTTAAAAAATTGTACACGTTACAACAAGTTATTCATGTACAATTTTTAACTCCACCTACTTAAAATTAATGTAACCGGTCCCAAACCCGGATAAAGGAGGAGGATTTACATTTTATTTACTTTAAAAAGAAATCAAAAAAATATATTTTTCATAAATGTATTTCAAAAAATGATTCGTCTTCATTATATAAATATTTTATACTTTATAAAAAGTATTACAATATGACATAAATAAAACAAAATAAAAATTGTTTTTATTAAATTATTTGTATTTTTTAACACTGTTTATTTTTTTAAAAAATGTTTTCTATTATTTCATTTATTTGTAAAACTCTTTAAAAAAAAGAAAAAAAATTTGGACGAGCTGACGAGCCCAAGCTCAGCTTGTCCCACGAGCTCGGACGAGCCATGAGCTCTTGGGTTGAGCCGAGCTCGCCCAATTAGCCACGAGCTCAGCTCGCGCTCGTGCGATTAAGGGCCGAGCAGAGCCCGGCTCGACCCATTGCCACCACTAAATACCAGTGCAACCGCCTAATGTCTACTCGCCTTTTGGACAGACAAACTTTTACGTTCGACCTGATATCACAATCTCTTCCAGAATTGACATGATATCATATTTTGTGGAAAAGCCATTGAGAATCCACATGATCACATTCATGCTCTTCTCATGTTGTGCGAAATCATCTGCCACGAGGAAATATCACAGTATACATTTTGAATGCATCTATTCTCTCACACTTTGAAGGAGGGACAAAAGCAAAGATATATTCACTATATCCCATGTGCATTATATCATGTAATGACATGGTACAAAAATTTACCATGAGATACTTCACACCATCTTGAGTCCATCAAATTAGAAATGAAATGTATCTTTTCCGACAGAGGGACTTTGAGACATATCTAGAAATATGAGATAGGTTCAAAAAAGCGTTTAGGAATTGTCCAAAACTTGATGTTCCTAAACTAGCGCAAATATATCTCTTTTACAATGTATTGCACTAAGAATTTTGTGAAATTGTATATGCTTTAGTAGGTGGATTGATTTTGACGATTGAGGTAGAGAAAACACATGATCTATTTGAGAGGATTGTTGAAAATCAGGCCAACTAGTCAACAGAGAGGGAGGCTCTGAGAAAGGTAGCTGGGATGTATAATGTGGACTCAGTGACAGGGTTAGCAGCACAGATAGAAGCAATAATGAAGAAGTTTGACACTTTAACTCAATTTATGCACATGGTACACAATATCTAGCTTCGGTTTGCATAGGTTGTGGGGCAAATCACATCACTACAATCACATAGGTCAGCTAGTAGAGGTCAGTTATGTGTAAAACTATCAAAGGTAAAATGGACCTTACCCACACAACTACCATTCGAGTTTGAACAATTATCCTAACTATGAGTGGCTGGATAATTTGAATCAAGTAAATCAGATAAGGGATAATCCACCAGTGATTTAACAACAAGTAGAAAAGAGGCAATCCTTGGAAGATCTACTTGTCAAGTACGTCACTAAGATTGAGATGGCAATGTTGAATTAATAAGACTCTATACTTAAAGAATCAAGTAGGATATATAGTAGTTGCTTTAGCCAACGGACCACAGGGTACCTTGCCTAGCGACACAGAGAAGAATCTATAAATGAAGACATTAGCAATTGAGATAGTGAATTCTGATATCAAAGAACCACCATCATTTACCCTGCCATCCCGGTCAAGGCTTATGTACCAGCCATTCCATTCCCATAGAGACTACGAAGGCAGCCAATGATGTTGTAGGTTCAAACCATCATTACTGAGTGGTATTCAATTATCAAAACCACTGCAAAGAGAAATGAGACAGAGAACAATCAAATATCTACTAAAGGGAAGGAACATGTGGAACAATTTAAAGAAGCAACAGAGAAAAATCAACAATTAGTCTCAGACAGCCCGCAGTTTAAGATAATAGTTTCTGGCACTTCATTCACATCTCTAATTCCTTCTCTGCAAAGACTACAAAATACCAAACTTGAAAGACAATTTACTAAGTTCTTGGAAGTCCTCAAAAAGCTACATGTCAACATCCCATCATTGATGTGATCTTTCAAATCCCAAACTACTCCAAGTTTTCGAAGGAGATGTTGAACAAAAAGAGAAAACTGCTTGAGCATGAAATGATAACACTTTCTGAAGAATACCACGTGATCATTCAGTACAAGATCCCGTATAAACTAAAATATCTAGGAAGTTTTACTTTACATTGCTTCATAGGAAATTTACATAATATAAATTGTTTAATTGATTCAGAAGTAAGTATTAATTTAATTCCCTTGCCTTTTTATAGGAAATTGAGATTAGGAGATCCTAAGATGGTCTCTATTATCTTTCAGCAGGCGAACAGTTCACAGAAGTACCCTATGAAATAGTCGAAAACATGCTTATCAAGGTGTGAGAGTTTATTTTTCCAGCTGACTTCATCATTTTGGACATAGAAGAGGCATATCAAATGTCAATAATCCTGAGGTCATTATTGTCTATAAATCAAGCCTTGCTAGATTTTTATATTAATGAAAGTCCTAAGGATAGAGGATAAGCAGCAGACTTTACCATGGAGAATCCAATCAAGCAAATCTCCTACTTTGAGGATTGCCAAGAAGTGGATCACTGGGTAAACTACAAAGATAGACTAAACATAGGAGGAATTATTAGTAGGGACAACAATGGAAACATAATTGTTTAGAGAGTCAAGGATGAACCAAACAAGTGCAACCAGTGTCTAAAATGCAGGACTGGAAACTCGCTTTTCAAGCCACCATGAAGATTCTAGAAACAACAGGAGTCAAACTCAGGACTTTAAATAAGCGCTTGTTAGGAGGCTACCCAACACTTCTATCCCTTTTATTTAGTCTGCTTTTTAGATTTGAGATAGTTTAATATAATTTAGATTAATTTTTATTCAATTTTAGAGATTCATCATCCACACCCAATTTCTCTTTATCTCCTCAATATATTAGTGGTTTGTTACATGTTTGATCTAAGTAACGCACGTTCCAAATTTTTTGATCTTTAATGCTTTATTTAACTGCATTGGACAGGAACATGAAGTCACAAAACACTTAAACCAACAATGACCAAGAAGAAAATGGAGAGCAAAAGGAAAAACTAGCTCTTGGATTTCATGCGTGTATCAGGGGAGTATTTTCTTACTTATCTTTCCCACCTCTTTTATATGAAGACTTAGAATTTAAGACATTACGACAATGTCAAATTCAAGTTTGAGGTGGAAAACATGATTCTTCTTTTGCTTTCTGTATTTTTTATGTGTTTCATTACTTTAAATATTAGAAAAAAAAGATTAATTTATAAAAAAAATTCAAAAATATTTTATTTGTGTGTGCTTGCTTGAGTTAGTTAGCCTGATTGACAATGAGGAATATATTGAATTATAAATTGATCTATGAGTAGTGAATATGTTACATGCTTATGTTAATTTTTACTTTTCAATGTGAAGTTTGATATACATTAAGCACGTGAATTAACTTTGTGGAGGAATGAGTTGATTTCGTAATTGGAGAGGTGAAATGGTGGATCATAGATGCCAAACCCAAAAATCACTATATTTTACATCTTTAGACCAAATTTAGAATAGTTTGGGAGAATTTCACCGTTGTAAGAAGATATTAAGATAAATGGGAATTTCATGTGTGAAATTAAAATCTTGTGTGGATTGTCTAAGGTCAATAGATGAAATTGGATGAAAGTCTCAAGTTAGAAGTCGATTTACTTGGATAGGTATTTAATGAATGACATTGCACTAATCAAGGTGTAGAAACACATTTTATTTGGAAAATTCTCTTTATAGCCTTTATGATTCGGGTTATTAAGCCTGTAAGGATGTTAAACCTATTGCCCTAAAGTCAATTGACTTTGAAGTCATTGGTCTAAAGCTCGCTAAAATGGTCATTTAGAAAGTTTAAGGAAGAGAATGTTGCAAATAAAGAAGAAAGAAAAAAAAGTATTGAAATAAAAATTGAGAAAAAAATAGAACAAGCAGGTGCATGAAATAAAGGACTTAGTGAATTCCTTGGTTAAGTTCCAAACATTTGTTTAAGAAAATTTAATTTTTGATAAAAGATTATTAGCCTAGTTGAGAATTGAGATTGAAGCAATCGACCAATGGAGAATTATTGTTTATTGACGTTCGACTTGCAATTAGTGAGATTTACCTAAACCAGAGGGTGATGATAGTATAAAATTCAACCTTCGGTTACACACTTGAAAAGAGCAAAAATAATAATTTTGGAGTGTGTGAGTCTTATGAACGATGAAAGAAAATATTTGATCATTAAAGGTCAGGAATTGAAGCTACTTATGAATTCATAATACGACCCTTAATTTTTCACATACACATTGATTTTACATTGGAAAGTATGTATTAATTTATGTATTGTGATTATGAAGTTGCACATAGATTTGATTTTATGATTTCAATATTGAGATAAAAAGTTAGGTTGGATACCTAAATCTTTTCGCATTGCTTAATTGACTGGCCACCAATTAGGCAATTAGCACGGTGTATTTGTGTGTTTGTTAGATTTTAGTTTTGTTTGAGGACAATCAAAGATTCACATTTGGGGTTTGATAAGTGTAGTTTCTACACTTATTTAAGGTCCTAAATGATGATATTTTGTTATTCTTTGGACGAATTAGTGCCTAATTAGTTATTTATTGCTTTTATTAGAGAAAACTCATGTTTGGACGAAGAATTAGAAGAAAGAATGAAAAGGGCTAAAATGAAGTAAATTCAAAGTTCGGGGATTAAAGTTTAAATACTAAGAAGTTGGTTCATACCTCACGATAAAGATTCAAGAGTACTAGAGGTCAATTGGATGAGGAAATAAGATAAAAGGATAAAGTATAATCAAAGTATTATTAACCATTAACTTTCAACCAAAAAATTTATGTTTTGGATTTTCAGCCTTATATTGTGTCACAATTTTGCCATAGTAATCTTCGAATTGGAAAAATGCTTTCTAAAAATTGTAACACTTTGAGTTAGCTTTTCAATGCAGCTTGAATCATCTCAATCGGATATTGAGAAAGGAAGTTATGACAAAAATATTGAATACTGTTTGACTATCGAAAATTAGATGAAGCGGCATCCTAGCCTTCAAAAGAGGCCCATGCCCCTAACCAACCAAGTGCATTCGCTAGATATGCCTAGGCTCGCACCTCAGTACAAAAAGGGAAAAAAATCCAATTTTCCTTATTTTTTGTTTTGGTAACAATTCAATGCAATATTTTTGGCATCCTTTAAACACCAAAACTCAACAAGAATGTTAAAACCTCCATTCGACCTAAATTTTCATCATATTCTACATACTTTTGAGGTGAAGAACAAGTTTACACATCAATTTATGGTAAATCATTCAAGGGTTTTAAGCCAAGAACGTGGATTTCTCATACTTTTTCCACCTTTCTTATTCCTGGGGAATGTTTTTCTAATTATTCTTGTGTGATTTAATCATAAGAATGTTAGGCTAAGTTTTTCATTGGATTGGATGAGTGATGAATCCTATTATTTGTTTATTTTAATTCATGACAATTAGTTTAGTATTTCTTGATTGATTTTGCATTCCCATTGAACTATTTGATTGCTTGATCACCAATGGATAGTGAGTTGCTTGTTATAGTACAGAAATACTCAAAATAAGTCTAGAACGTGACAAAATCAATGCATGGGAAATAGATATTATGAATAATATCTATGGTATGTATAATTATATATGATAAATCTTTTAATCAATGCGTATTTTTCATATGAATTCAGATATCTTAAGAATATGGGCACCTATATCTCTGCATCTATGTGAGTATTTAAGTCTCCTTTTGGCAAATTTTATAAATCAATTTATAAATGGTCAAATTTTATTTTCAACCACATATTTTAATTAATACAGAAGTACTATCCACCTATCTACTATTCATTTTTATCTATCTATAAATTAAATCACTTATAAAAAATGGAGGTCAAATTATTTAGACTTTAATCATCCAATCAATATTTCTGAAGCTTGGAGGAGTTTACTAAATTACTAATGAAGAATTAAATTAAATGGCAATAGGGGATTCACAATTCCAATACGAATATTCACATATTAGATAAATATTTTATTTACTTTCATAGTTTAGAATTAGTATAGAACCAACCACCTCTTTCGATATTACATGACTTCGAATTTGATAAAAGCTATTGAACAAGATATTAGACATTATCTCTCATGGGAATGATAAACTCGAAACTCACTGATTTCTTTTTCGTTGACACAACCGCTTACACTTATGGGTTTTCTATGAACAACTACCTAAAATGTGTTAAAAATAATTTAAGAGCATGAATTCCTAAATATATCTCTGAAATACTAATTCAATCCCTAAAAATCTACTTTTAATGCAATACTTAATCAAACTAAAAAGTAAGTGATAGGAAAATGGGTTGCCTCCCATTAAGTGCTTAATTTAAAGTCTAGAGCTTGATATTTTCATTAATATTTCATGGGACTTTGAATATGGCTTGGAGATACTGCTTAGCTTGCTTAATTTGATTTTGATCCATATTGCAATTGTCCTCAAAATCTTAACATTGTCCTTCTCCAAGTAATATGACTTCTCCCCATCATCCGTTTCGAACTCAACAATGTACACCCCAATCTTCTCATAAGGTTTAATCACAAACTCAATTTTTGAGCAAACGATGAAGTTGAGAAATTGCACGCTGATTTTGTCTTCTTTGAATGCTACAAATTCGTTTTTGCTCATTATGATTAATTTCTCAATCTTATGCAATTACGAGTGAATTTAACTAACTAAATACAAATTATGCTAAATGAAAGTTGATGTGTTCTAATGAATGACAAACGCACTAGGATCATTAATTCCCTTGTAACAATTCTTTTTAACCTTAATTCTACACTTTGACAATACAAATGAATTTTGAAGAATCAATATTCCTATTTTATACAACAATCTTTCTCGAGTACTATAAACCTACTTTCATATATGACTCGACTATATTTCTATAACGGATGTGAACATGTAAGGGTGCGTGAATTTTTATAAACACTTAAATATTCACGTAGAGCATATCATATATTCTATCCCTATTGGAATAACAATTTACACCATGTCGAGCCTATTTTCCTCCTTTCGAACGCATAAAATAAGCCACCAAATTCACACAACTACCGTGCACAATAATTATGCAGAAACGATAATCGTGTAACTCATTCAATATTTAAAAACTTGTTTTCGATGTCAAATATTTAAAATAAAGATTAAAAGCTCATATTATAAAGCTCATTATTCTCCTAACACAAAGAAATCTAGCCTAACATGTTATGAAGATGAAAACAAAAGAAAGATTTAGTAGACATTACCCAAATTATAAATCTTGGTTGGATCTTGATGTTGTGAAATCTTTCCTCTCGTTCCTTACTGTCTTCTATGCTCTCCAATGTCTTGTAATGCATCGTAACCATTTTTGGACAGTCCTAGGTTTTTAAAAGATGTCCCCATCATGTTTCCATAAGAGTTAAAGTAATATAAAGAAACTAGAATTTTTCCTCTGAAAATGTACTATGTTATAGCATAGTGCATTTGCATGCTACATCATAGTTCAACAAATTTCAACCTCGGGACCTTTGATGCGACCACATGGAGAAAATAACTATGCTATAACATAGTTCAAGTAAAATTTCATTCCTTGTGTTTTGATCCCTGAATTCCGTTTTCTCGTTTCTTGACCTCTTTTCTCACTTATTCTTCTTCAAATACTTTATGCCTTCCTTAAATTGGTCTCTGACTCTTTCATATCTTCGTTTCTTCTTTAGGTCATCTGTCGGCTGTTTACACTTTGGTCTCTAAACTTTGGTTTTCTTTCATTATAGTCCTTTTTTCGATTGTTTCTCCAAAAATCCACCGTTTCCATCAATGTTATCCTACAAAATATAATTTATATATAATTAAGCCATATTCCAATATATTTACCAACAATTATCTATGTTTTGTAGCCTAAATGAGTTTGTTGTATGCACTTATCAATCTCCAACACTATTTTTATTCAAAAGTTCAGTAATGCGATTTAGCAGTATTTGTTAAGTACAAGTCTTGGTAGCATATAGTGTTATCAATTGATAGTTCTATCAAAAGCAAGAAAATGAGTCACATTTAAGATGTCCTATCATGACCTAATATGGTGGTATATAATAGTATTATTCTTGAAAGTTTCTAAAATATATATTAATAATCTTTTTGGAATTTAAAGCATAATACCATGGACCACCTTCTTGTTGCTTTTTCCTTTTTTTTTAGTAATATTATTATCACCACTTGTGTTAAGTACCAAATTAAGTGGCAATTATATGACATTAAATGATAGAGTCGTTTATATGCTAAATTACATGATTTATTTAATTGAACTCATAAAGTATAGCCACTTAGACTGGTGTTAGATAATATTATTCTTTTTCCCCTTATCTCTTATTAATGGAAATTACTAAGAAAATATAAGAGCATTGATTAATTTTGCATTTGGATGCTGGTCAGTTTCATAGGGCAGCTGCATCAGTCTCTTGGAACTTTAGAAATTACAATTGCATTGTTTGGGTCAATTGAGGATAAAAGTGTTATTACTTTGATACATTTATCTCTTTCTAATTTGTTCGATTATGTTTAGGAGAGTAGAAAAATTGGATACCACCAAAGAACTATCTGATAATCTAGATGTTTCAGCAAATTGGTTCAATATATAATCAATCATCGTAGAAAGATATTAGAAGAATAAAAAGATGTAAATTCCTTCTAAATTCTATCCTAGATATATAGAGAGATTTAAAACATTGGCATTTAATGTGGTAGAGATACTTTAAATCTTGAAATTATTAGTAATTTACTTAGGAGTAATTACAATAACTGAAAGAATAAAAATATGATTCAAACATTTTTGAAAACATGTATGTTAAAAGCATATGTCGATATGGGAAGAATTATCATCAGGAATGAATTTAGGCAATTGTGGAAATAACAAGAAAAAGAAAAAAAGATAGATCCAAATTAAAGGTAAAGGGCTTAAGTGTTACGGTTGTAGCAAAATGAGGCACTTCATAAAAGATCTTACAAAATGGAAAAGACGAAATCCTTGTAGGAGACAAGAAGTCTTTGTTGGTCATTGTTTGCTAGTCACTAGTTGCGAGTGATTTGCATATTGTAACCACTGTTGTTTTAGACTCTGATCAAGATTGGTCTAATTTGACTTAAAATCAGCGGTAAATTTGGTACCTTAGAGATGCACCTTTGAAGACACATAGAAGACTTTAGAATAAGCTATTCTAGGCCAAGAAAATCAACATATTATAGAATATCATTGAGCATCACAAGAAGCTTCACATCACGATCATTACGAGTTTCTTAACTGCAAGATCATAAAGAAATTCATCATTAACAGTTATATTATTCTCTTTTTTCAAACTATACATGTAATGATTTCATCCATTTCACAGTACATTATTTCAATAGTGAAATGGCTTGATAGCTCTTTAGCATTGCTCCGACTGCTTGCTTTATGTCTTGGAGGTATTAGATTGGGCCTCTCCTTCTCTTTCTTGATATGAAGTTGTTTATGATTTGCTTCTTCAGGTCCAGCCAACCCCTAATGCTAGCTTCTTAGAACCTATTTTACTATCTTTTACTGTCCTACAAACTATTAGATAGAAGACTTTACACTTCAAAGCTAGAGAAGCTCCTCTTAAGCTCATATGAGTCATATAAGTTTTGAGGTACTTCTCTGGGTCTCATCTACCCTCCTACATGGGTATTTTGGAGGGAGCAAGTGATTGGTAACATGGGCGCTCCTTAGCTCTTAGGAGGATGACATCATCAATTTCATAGGATCTGCATTGCTTACTAGATTCTCCTCATTAATTTGATTGCTAGGCGGGTGCTCTGCATTCATAGCTTACAGAGGTCTCAATTGACATTTTCTCGTCATTTTTAGGTTGGGGTCATTTTGAGGAATATTTCATTGTATTTGCTCGTAGGGCCTAATTATAGAAGGCTCTTGTCGTGGCCTATTTCTAGGAGCTTTGATGCCTAACTTATCGAGACACTAGTAGACTTTTCAGGTCTTTGTTCTCATTCATAAACTAGAGAAAAATTATCCTTTCCATTGAATGGATTATTCAAAGGTTTACTAGATGCATAATTTGTAGATATATCCATTCCTACCTTTCTTTCAATAGGGTTGGCACCTCTTTTTTTTCCTTAGGATTAGACCCCATAAATTTGTTCCTCATCATTTTCTAGTTGGTTTTTCTCATTGGGCTCGTTGGCTTTGGAAGAGGTTTGGTTGAGGTGCAATTCAAGGTATTTGAGCACCCATTGGCCCTTGCATCAATAGGAGGAGTCGTTCGATTATGGTGTTCATCTTCGTAATGTTTCTCATGTTCACATCTTTTTCACCACTTCTCTGGTGAGGCAAATTGCAACCTTACAAAATCTTAGATGATGTGATCGACCTTAGGGGACATGGGTTTAGATGGCCACTTTTTCAGGGACATTCCAATCTTTAATTGAATCTTTTTCTTCTTCAGTTGCACTCATGGTAGATGGGCCGTCTTTTATTCAGTAAAGGGTCTTCTAAAATATTTTTTTTTTCTTCAAATCCTCATTTTCAAGAATGTCTTGAAGCATCCAATAGAAAAGAACATTTAGAACATTCTTCTTTGAAACTTTCACTTGTTCTTTGCTCAAGAACAAAACCTTTTTAAGAGTAAAGTCGAAGCATTTTATGCAAGCTTTTTGCATGGGTTTATGCGTCATCAATAGTGTGTTTTTATACAGATGTTGTCAATCTATTGACCTTGATATCTGTACAATGAGGTAGCCAATAGAGTCCAACTTTACTCATGTCCATGTATCCTCTTGCCTACACACTTGGACAAACCATTAATCATACATGTCCTTCTTTGTAGGTAGATAAGGTAGTTTTTTACAGTTTACTATCAAGTCAGTCACTCATTTGGTTGTAAGACGTGCTTAGACATGAGCTATAGGGGTGATCGAATACCGATGGTTAGTGTAGAATTCGTTTATAGATGGTAAAATGAGATAGAGTAAATTGCATTATCTTCAATAACACAAAGTGTTAGTTGTTCTAATCGAAGGTAAAAAATGGTAGCAATCAATAAAAAGACATGTATTAATAGTCTATACGCCTTGTTATAGGCATTATTCCAAAACTCCTAGGATCAAGGACAATTAATGATCTTGACAAGTAGCCATCCTATGACCTAGGCCTAGCGTGCAAGAATACACTTATGCATTGACTTGGTAGAGTAGCTACTACAGAGGTCTAGTAGTGTCAAAAAGCTGAGCCGAGCCGATTCGCAAGCTGAAACTCGAGGCTCGAGCTCGACTTGAGTATAATGTTTCCGGCTTGTTTGCGAGCTTGAGCCGAGCCGAACTTTTGCTTGGCCAAAAAATCAAGGCTCGGCCCTAGCTTTCTGTTCGGGCTTTACCAAGTTGAGCCTAGCTGGGCAAGCTCGGTTATTTTTTTATTTTTTTAAATAAATACAGTAGTACGCTACTTTTAATTTTTTTAAATTACGCTCGTGAGCCTGAGCTGGTGAGCCACATGGGCTAGCTCGAGCTCAGCCCCAGCCTCGAGCTGGACAACTCGAGCCTTTTATGGGCCGAGTCGCAGGCAGCCTAAATTGACGAGTTTGATTGCCATTCTTAGAGAGATCACATCAATCAATCATAGAAGATCTTGTACAAAAGATCTTTTAGGGAACGCTTCTCATATGCTTGAGGCCATTCACTTCGAATTGGTGTTGTACGCCTTCGCATCGCATCACATCGCCTTGTCCATGGAGGTTCAGCCTCTATATGGACGTTAGGTAAGTTCATCACTTTAACTACAAAAGGCCTTGGATAGGTCAGGAATATGATGGTGATTTGGAGTGCGTGTCTAGATTTGCTTAATTACTATATGGCTGCCACGAGGCTGTTCTTGAAGCCTTGTTGGATAAGGTATAATAGATATTTTATTCTACATGGGACACACATCTAAGTGTAGATTAGTCCAACAATAATTTTTTGAGAAGTAGAATCTTGTCAGAGAGGTTCTGGGTTGGATAATCAGTGAAGATGTCTTAGACAATGAAGGACGAATCAGGAACAAAAATTGTTTCTATCCAGCAAACTTGTATATATACTTTGTCAAAAAAATGGCTCATGTAGAAAAGGAATGACCCTTTTGCAACCTGATCAATGTCCTTTATTGATAGTTTTGCATATTTTTTTAAGATGTAAATTTAGTCTAATAAGTCAATCAAGTGAAGTTGAACTTCTGCCATTTTAGATATAATAATTAGAATTACTTAGTAGTAGTCAGAACCTAAATAAATTGTGTTTGGAGCTTCAGAAATCTATAATGAAGTTAGATACATGTAATTTTGAAGAAAAAGCCTTCAAGAATCATTTTTTGCATACCCACGGAGTTAGTTGATCCTTTTCTTATTCATTAATAATGGAAATCCAACAACATAGGATTGAGAGAACAAAACCTTTGCTTGACAAGGTGAGATACATGATGATCAGCTCTAGACTTCCCAAGTCTTTTTGGAGAGAAGTTGTGACAATAGTTTTTTAATGAATAGATCCGCATCTAGTGCTTTACAAGCAAAATTCCTATGATGTCTGGATAGAAAGCATGAGTATTATAACATTACAACTTTTGATTGTGTAACACTTTCTCATCAAGATAAAGAAAAATTAGAGTCGATGGGACCGCAAATTTATTTTTATAAGCTATCCACAAGGGATCAAGGGCTATAGATTGTGGGCTAGGGGATTCAGAATGTGTAAAATTCACCATAAGAAAAGATGCGCACTTTAATGAAACTGAAATGCCTTGTTTAAATAAAAAGGGTAAATAGTTAGAAGAAAAATGGGAATCTCAAACCAATATAATTAACAGAACATTTAAGCCTCGTCCATAAGTCCTCCCAAATGTCCTACATAGCAAGCAATTGTTGGACCCCAACACCAAGTCATAGCATCACAAGGCTATTTTGATCGAACCCCTTTTAGGGTGGCCGAGCCAATATGTCTGCTGAGAATATTAGCTGACCTCGAGAGGAGGAATCGAACCAAGGGGGAGGACTGGCTGTAAGGAGAATTCAAAATATGATCTCCTAAACAATCTATGGTATGTGATTGATGTGACAAATCATTGCTGCTACCACCACTTTCAACCCACTAGATTAAGTCTAAAGTCCTGAGCTAGGCATTTTGGATAATACTATGGTATTGGCATTTAATGCTTACGATTGATTGATGTCTCTGATAAAAGGCATCAACCCACAAATGAAGCCACGTGTCTCTTCATCTGATGACTCTCATTCTTCTTCTTCCACTGTAAATACTCAAACTCAATGTCATACAAAGATAATGCAAGTTTAGACTCTCAAGTTATAACTTTGTCGTATCATTATTTTATCTATCACTTCCCAACGTCAACCCACTTTTTATGCTGAAGGCTTATGTCTACAGCACTCCTACATTTATATACCTACTTTCCCAACCGACTTGCTCATCGAAGTGTGAGTGGCCAACTCCACCTCATCGGCGATGGCCATGTGTAGCTAACAGATTTTCCAAGTTTGTAGAAATTAGGCTTGTAAGGATGTGAAAAGTCTTGGGACTTGTTGGCCATGTTGGAGGTAGACTTTTTGGTAACAACAGATTGGCGCTGTCTGTAGAAACCATACTATTATCACGAATAGTGTTGTGGAGAAAAACAATTTGGAGAGTGAGTGTTCTACAGCTTAACCTTCGAAAGGGGGCCTTGGTTCTTGAAGAAAGAATAATCATGGATAATAAAGGGACATTACTGAAAACTTCAGTCGACATTAAAAGCTATTGCTATACCATGAGTTCTAGCTATTGCGGTTTTCACTGTAGGAATCAATAGGAGGAGGCTTCCGAAAAGAAGTCATCCTGACGAATGTTAAAACTCTTCGACCCCACACCAACATCGGAGAAATGGTAGCATTATAGCAAAACTGAAAATGCTTCCATGCAATACTTACTCATGCAAAGGCAAGGACAAGATGGATACCAAATGCCTCTAAAGGGTCTTTCCAACAAAAAGAAGAGGAAAAGGTGAGGATTACTCCCGAAGACAATAAATGGAGCCTAGCCCCTTCGAAATGGAGGTGGAAATGGATATGTCTACAAATTAGACTTTTAGTCGACTACGTGAAGGCTTACCACATGGGGCAGAAAACTTTTTCCCAGAGAATGCATAAGAGCATGAACCTCAAAGGTCCACGGTTGTATTTGATGGAATTGGACCATCAGTGCCTAGAAATAAGCCCCCACAATCACATCCTATACAGAAATAGCAAGGTTACGGGTAGAGCCATGAATCCCATGGAACTCTCCACTAGAAATGGGAGGGAGAGGAAGAACGTTACAAACATAAGAAACTAAGTCAGTACTTTGCAACATCCCTAGTCAGTACTTCACATACTAGTGGAAGTATTAGAAGTTGGTCAGATGTCAAAAAGGCCTTCCTAAATCAATATTTGTCAAGTAAGATATGAGCCATAGTGCAAGCATTATGGTAGGTATAATCACAATCGTATACAATCAATTCTATGATAATTTTGGTAAATAAATATTCGATAATCTTTGATAATCCTTTTCTTTGGCAGTCACTAGCATTTTGGCATAACTATCCACAACTGTACTACCAAAGAACAAGAATGGATTCTCATGTACGTCCACTTCGGTTCGATCAATTTTCCAATCTGTCTTCGTCATCTTTGTACTCAATAAACGGCCATGTGTGAACAATCCATTGACAGAAACTTGATCACCAGGCTTTAGAAAAACTATGTCTCTAACAAAAACATGACCTACTAGAATTCATTGCCATTTAATGTTTCCCAGAACATCAGTTTCAGGAATATAGCTGCTGATATCTCAAATTCAAGGCATTAACTGATTGGCCAGAATTTTTTACTCGAGAAAACAAATACCACTATAAGAATGGCAAGTATTTTTGTCACCCCTTCTTGCTATCGTTGTCATAGGCCATGTTTTTGAATGCCAAAACATAGAGAAAGCAAAGTACATATAAATAAAATAGCAATCATGGGATCTCTAGTTGCTTCCAACATAAAACTACAAAATATTTTTCGCAAATTATACTTGGGAAGATGATTAGAGCTAAGGCTTTTCTTCTGCTGTCAATGTCAAGTCGATCACCTCTGATACCGTTCTCCAAATCTATTTTCGGGCTAACAGCATGCCTTCTATACCTCCATGATCTCAGAGCCATTTTTGATCTTTTGTTCAAACAAGCTTAGTGATATGTCCAAGATCAAACATGGAGAAACATGATGACTCAATGTCAGCCATTATAGTTGAATCTACTATTTGGTGATTATGGTTGAAGACTCGTGGGTTGCCTGAATACTACTACTACTTGACATGGTTGTCAATATGTTTGAGATGATTAAAGTAGACAACCTAAATCAAAGAGTGGAATAAGATAGAATATTTGAAATATAGGCAGCCAAGTTCATCAAGAGGTTTAAGGAATCATATATGAAAGAGTCTAATGATAATACTGATGAGTGATGAAGAAAAAACTTCTATGGATAATCTTGTCCATATCTCATGCTAACTAAAAAGTTAAGTGCATATCAAGTTTTCCATGAATCTTGCTCGCATACTACATTTACATAAATAAATGCATCATTTCAACAAGTCAAACCTTTAGTTAAGAAGAAACAACAAATACAATGAACCTTCCTTGTTAGGTTTTGATACTCAATAAATTCCGATCAATAATTTTAAATGTCAGAATATAACTTTATAGGCCTTGGCCAATGGTTAATTAATTATGAACAACCAAATCCAAAGGCTCTACCAGGCCCATATATATTACCTCTTGGATGAATTTGAATTTTGGCTCATTTAACCTTATTATTGGTCCAACTAAAGCGTAATCTAGAAGAAAATGTGGCTGCCATATGGTGGAGAAAAATTGATTGCTTTGTGCGTCCAAAAATCGATGGCTTCCTTATGTCTTTCTTCTCCTCTTGTGTATCTTTTCATTGGTTTTTCTTCTTGCCTTTGTGACCACAAATCATTACTGTTATCTTGTTCTTTGTGGGTGAGATTGAGAAACAACTTAGGTGTATATATTGGCTGTGGATTGGAGCTGTTTGGATTGGTTGTTTGGTAGAGATAGGTAACGTAAAATTGAGCTCGAAAAATACCAATTTGACAATCTTTAAAGCAAGCTTTCGCAACAATTTTTGTCAAAGCTTCAAGATGGTGGATTTAGTTCAAAAAATTGGTCAAAAATATATCAAAATGGCAGCAGAAATAAAGATGAAAAACAAATCAAAAAATTGTGAAAAAACCATGCCCATTTTTTCAATTTTTGGCCAATCCAGAGGCCTGTTAGACAAATGAAGACCACTAGCATGACTTGCAGCAAAGCTGTCCCGACGGTCAGGTGCTTGGCAATCACTTGCAAAGGGTCCAATCAGAACGTGAGGGTGCGTTGGCTTGAATTTTGAGAAGGTTCATTCAGGTAGTTTGTTGCTGACATTTTTCTAACAATTTGGTGTGTTAGTTTTCTATTTCAGGTTATACAACAAAGTCTGGATGATTTTGTTCTTCATGGGTTCAAGATTCAATCGTAGTTGATTGATTCCTACGATTGCTGAAAACTTTAGGACTAATAGTGGTTAGCCTAAAATAATAAGTTCCCATCTCTCGATATTTACAAACTCAGATTGGTCCGCTCTAGCATATTGGTTTAGCCCAATTTAAATTTTAGTATTAGCACATGATCGTGTAGGTTGACAAGGATTGCAATTACCGTGAAGGGATAACAATTGTTTGTGCTAGAAATTTAGGGATTAGTTGCTCAATTTTAAGTGTTGGATTTAACTACAAGTTAAAAATTTCCTACATTATGTGAGAATTTGAATTTTTGTTAACCTACATTTATATTGCATTGATTATTCCGTTAAACAACTTAAAAAATGAGAAATCCCAAGTAACCAACGAGAATTTAGAAGACATTATAAGACTGTAGCCCGTCCGTAAATTCTATCAAGCGCATATCCTCAAGAAAATCCTACTCATAATAGCTCATCTCTATGTATCATTAAGGACTTTTACCAACTGTGATTAAATACAAATCCAATGGTTAACATAAATATTATTCTTAAGTAAGATATAACAAATTACTCATACAACACTAGATCACTTAGTTTGTGTTGCAATTTTTCCCTACAAATTATATAAAACGTAAACAAATAATATAATAATGATTGGCGCATTGTCTCACGAGAATTGATTATTGACGCATTTTAATTAAAATTAACCGTAAAAAGAATACATATTTAAGAGTTTTGTTTTGAGTTTTCCTAATTAACAATTAAAGTAGACAAACTAATAATAATGGAAAGAATGAACAATGAGGTAGAAATTAATTAAAAATAATAATTAAGAGTTTCGATTTCACTACTTAACTATACTCATATTCAACTCATATTTTGGTTCAATTGTTGTGTTGTCTATTATTAAATTAAAGATTAAAAAAAAAAAAAAAAAAAAAGATAAGAGGAGTGGTGAGTTATATTGATGAGGAATAGAATGAAGTTTAATCAAATGAATTTGGGTAAAGCTCAATACAGTAGTGATTCGAATAGTAACTAAAGTGATGAGGATAGGGATGGCAATCGGGCTGGTCAACTCAGGCCACCCCTAGCTCGGTCCGTGGCTCGTCGATCCTTATGGGCCGGCCCGAGCCGGACTTTTATTAAAAAAATAAAAGCTGCCGGTTAGAAAAAAATAGAAATATATATATATATATATATTTGCTGCCTTAACAAGCTGCTTTGTTTATTATAAGCTACATGTTTAACTTAAACAGTTGGAATCTGGCAGATTAATAGATTATCAATCAGCCAGTATAATTTTAAAATTTGAATTCAAATTTCATACGGTTTGATTTTTTTGTTATAAATATGGGGTTAAAATTTTCAGTTTAATATCAATTTTTACTCTCAGTATTATAGTTTCAACTTCAATCTTGAATTTTATTGTTTTGATATTTAGGTTTTTACTCTAATATCTAGTATCGTTTCTTATAATAATTATATAATATAGATGGATTTTACTAGTGATGAGATTAATCAATTTAACGGTAGCTCTAGTACTCCAGCTGGCTACGATACATTTCAAAATGTTCTAATTGATTGGGAGAATATCGAAGAAGAAGAAGTACTCGAGACTTCTAAATGGTCGAATAAAGAATCTTTAGATTGTTGGCAACATTTGACACGTAAAAAAGTTGGTGCTCAAAATGGAGTTGATATTTGGAAAGCATATTGCAATTACTATGGCAAAAAACTTAGTTGCAAGCTCGGTTCAAGCACAACGCATTTGAATAGACACATGTTGAGAAGTCGCAAAGCGAAACCAGTCAGTGTTGACCCAAAATAGGCCGAACTAGTGTTTAACAATTCTAGTTATACTCTTTCAACATTTGTATATTCATAGGAAAGATTTTGTGAGGGAATGGCTGCATACGTGGCTGCAGCAGAGATGTCGCTTATGATGATAGACTCTATTCACTTTTCTCGACTCGTGTAGAATTATCTCCAACCCAATTATGCTTTTTATCGTAGAAATACTCTTTGTTCAGATACTGTGAAATTATATAATAAAAGAAAACAAACTGCTATTGAACAACTAAAAACTTATAATAGTGTTATGCCATTTACCTCTGATTTGTGGATCGATGTTAATAAAAAAGGGTTTATTGGTGCTACAGATCATTACATTGATCGCCTATGGCTTCTACATAAAAATGATTATTGCATTTAGATATGTAAAATATCCTCATAATGCAATTAATATATACATGGTTATAAAAGATATTATACAAGAATATGGTATACAAGATATGGTTCGATGTTTTACTTTTTATAATGCTACTGTGAACAAACTTATTATTGATAAATTTATTAATGACCTCAGGCCTAAATTTGGAAATTATTTTTCATCAACGTTGTGTATGCCACATTATTAATTTGATTGTAAAAGATGAATTGGAACATATAAAATGGCATTTAGATAAAATTAGATAAGCAATAAATTTTAACACTGTGTCACCAACCAAAAAGCAAGCATTTAATAGTTTGTGTGCAGAATATGGTGTACAAGAAAAATCACTTGTCACTGATGTAACACATAGATGGAACTCTACATATCTTATGTTATATTCTTGTGAAAATTATGATAAAGTTATTTAAC
>NC_036256.1:7148013-7189747 GCF_002742605.1 Olea europaea var. sylvestris | reverse complement strand
TTCTACGTACAAAGAAATGATGAGAAGTTGGAAGTGAAATGATACATTCATCAATGATTTTAGGTCTTGGTCTATGTATTATTTAAAGTTTAACGCGGCAAGAGAAGAAAAATGTAATTTCTTTAAGCTTGCTGACGCCATTGGGAAAGGCTACTTAGGAAAGTGCCGCATTGTTTCTTCATATCTAAAGGAAAATTAGCAGAAACTGGCAAGAAAAAGATTGATAGCAATATTTTGCAGACTTATTATTTTGTCATCCAATTTTGATTAAAGTTACATTCAATAGATTTTAAAACTTTCTCGATGGGCCTCATTTGGTTGCTTTCTAGTAGTAAGGTGCCTCATTTTTCAAGATATTGAAAAAATAAATATTTTTTTAACAATTGACAATGTGGACTGAACCGGTAAGGCGACGGGAAATTTCTAAAGAAATTATGTTACAGTCAATATTGTTCCTGGAATCAAAAGTTTACAATAGACTTTTAAAGGGAAATACCATCAAATCACCACTGCCAAATATCCTTTTTAAAAATGATAAAAGGATGAATATATTTCCCTATAATCTTGTTTAGAATATTTATATTCACACTACAATTCCTGTTAAATACATCAAATTTTTAAAAACATCCTCAATCTTTGTTCGCTTTCGCACGTATATTTCTGAATTTTGCCCAATACATTCTTATCCTCAAACATTCTTTTAATTTTCACATCTTGTTTTCAATGAAAGTTTTCGTCCCGTAAAATTTATTAAGAGGCTTATTTGTATCTTATATTTTTAAATACGTAAAATATATAACAAAATAAAAATTTGGAAAAATAATTGACCCTAATTTCATTACACGTCAGCAAAAAGAATAAACAAAAACCTTGATTTAAGACAAGATATGATAATTTTGTTTGAAGGTTAACAATTAGTATGCCACGAACAAAGTTGAGGATATAAATGCATAAATAATCGAAAAATGAAGACATTAATTGCAATTTAAATACGGGCGCAGTTATTAAATATTATAGTGTTAATATAATTACCTTCTTCTGAGTGTGCCAGATCTGGTTTTGAAGGAATCCAAATCGAACTGAATACCCAATGAGAATCGTAGAATTGGAACCATTGTTTCTATATCCAACCATAGAATCGAAACGGAATCAAACCACCTGATTTTGATTAGTTTCGTTCTGGTTCAGTTCTTTATATTTAAAAATTATAAAAATAAAAAATGAAACTATTTGTCAAATTAAAAACTTGATTCTTGATAGCCAGTTACTTTTAAAAAAACGAGAAATTTGAGTTCTTATGAAATATCGAGCTAAATTTATATTTTTCCTCTTTTATTAAAATTATAACTTGATAAAGTATTTATTAAATTATTTAATTTTGAATAATGATTACATTTCAGGTTTTGCTGTAAAGAAAAGAAGAAGAGTGTGAAAATTGAAATTTGATGTAAGGTAATTTTGGGGTCTAATCTCAAATTTTGGTGCATCTTTGTGCAGTGCACTAACAATTACAAAAATTTGAGAGAATCAAATTCACTATTTTTCTTGAGATAGAATAGAGAACCGTACTAGAACTAATTGATTCTCAATCCATGGTCCCAAAATCAACTAGTTTAGTAGAGGAATTGGAACCGAATCAACCAGTTCTATCTGGTTTCAGTCCGATTCTTCCAATTCTTCAAAAAAATGTCCACTCCCTACTTTTGTTTATCCTACCATTTTATAAATATATACTTAGCCCAAAATAAAATGAATGGTACACACATGGTGAAACTATACCCTTTTACCTCATATTCCCAATTTCATTTTATGCATTATTATCAAAATGTTGCATGCAATTCTTTTTTCTTTTCGATTTTTACATTTCTTCAAATTGATTTTTGTTTTTGTTTTTATTTTTATTTTTATATATTTTTTTATTTTTTTTTTGGCAAAGAAATGGCGTTGATACGGAGCCAAATGTTGGTTTCGCCTAATCAGAGATCCCTGATCTATTGTCAAAGCCATAAAAATGGGTAGTTTTTGGGTGACAATTTTTTAATCTTTCATTGGTTGCACCATGGTGGGTTGGTAGTTTTCCTTGGGATTGTGGGGTAGGGTAGCGTGCTTGGGTGCTTGTTTGGAACCTTGCAATTATTTTTTGGATCCATTCTCCTTGAACAATGCCATAAACTTCAAAAAAAAAATAATAATAATAAATAAATAAATAAAAGTGAGAGAGAGAGAGAGAGACTTATTAACACAAAACCCTTGATCTTTGTTCCTATTGCAAAATACCCCCCATATCTTTTTAGATTGGTAGAAAACCTACCCATATGAATTTGAAGTGCAAGAGAATTCCCTGACGTACATTGCCGTTAATTGTTGATTTTTACTATGTGTATAGTTTTCTTATGTATTTATCAAGGATGTCTGCTCCTACAATAATATGTTTTGAAGATGAAGCTCTTGAATATGGTTAGTGTCCCTATTTTGCATTTCAAAATTATGTTTTGGTCCAATTTCTTACCTGATGTTGTTCGAATTTTATTTTATTACTTGTATGCATGGTGATTGCTGTGGACTTTGATCTATTTTCAGTAATAATTAATTTTTGTGTTCATCCAAATTTGAGTAGATTATAGAGCAAATTAGATATGAGGAAGATGTTAAAATTAAAAGATATTAGAGGACATAGATTGGGTGACATATATTTTATAGTACCTAACCAAACATATGCACTACCTGATGAACCGTATGAAGGACCAATGCGAGATGTTACTAGGAGTAGTACCCGTAATCAAGAGGGTGGATGTAGTATTGAAAGATCCTACGTCCCGATGTTTGATGACAGTTAAAGTGGCACGAAGAAGCATGATATTGTTAATGACATATAAAGATGAGCACACTTGTCCAATGGTGTACCTAAATAAGAGGCTTACTTCAAGCTAGTTAACATCCAAATTTTTATCTGTATTGGAGGCTGATCCTAATATGTTTGTGAGCGGGTTTATTGATAAAGTTAAAAGGGACAATTTGGGGGATGTTTCGAAATGGAAGGTTTATCGAACAAAAAAAAAAGACAATGAAGATCGTAAGGTAGTTTGGTTTACCATTATAAAGTTATGCGAAATTGTTGTGCCAATTTGAAGGCGACAAATGTTGGGACAACTACGTAGTTGGAGATCGTGGTGGAAAGTTCAATAGAATATAAATTTGTGTTGGGATATTGAAGGAGGGGTTCGTGTGTGGATGCCGGAGCTTGATTAGGTTAGATGGCTGTTTTTAGAAAACTGAAAATGGAGTTCAGTTGTTGACAACATTATGCGTAGATGGAAATAACGGGTTATACCCTATAGCATACATTGTGGTGGAGATTGAGAATGAAGAGAATTGAAAATGATTTTTGGAGCCACTGAGGGATTATCTTAGATAGGGTAACAACTACAGGTGGATGTTCATATTTAATAAACAAAATGGATTGGGAAATTCCATTGAAGCTTTGTTTGAGCATGTGGAGCACCGCATGTGTATGCGACATCTTTATGATAAATTAAGTGCACAATACATTTGTTTGTCTTTGAAGAATTGCCTATAGGCTACAACAGAGAGTGCTTGGCTGATAGAAATGAATCGCTTATGTGAAATTGATCCAACTGTGTATGGATGGTTGCAACTAAAGCATGCTGAGCATTGGAGTAAATCACATTTCAAAGAGGGAAATAAATGTGATATTCTTTTAAATAATCTTTGTGAATTATTAAATAGCAGCATCTTAAGTACACAAAAAGTCGGTTTTCACAATGTTGGAAGAAAAAGAATTTAGATGAAAATAATATAGTTAGGAGAGATGCATGCAATAGGTAAAGTGGAGAGGTTGGTCATAGGAACAAAAAGATTATACAGAGAGATATTACGCTTGCAAAGGCCAAATACGCAAATTATTCAGGAAACCATCAATTTAAAATAGGCAACAATGCAAGCTAAATGCTATATACAATTGAACTAAATGCGAGGACATGTTCATGTCATTTGTAGCAATCAACAGGGATACCTTGCGGCCATGTTATTGCTGCACTATTATCACGTGGTATCGAGTCTATTACAAAATATATTGATGAAGTGTATAAGAAGAAAGCACGAATTCGGATGTATAGCCTAGTCGATTCCTCCAATTACAGGTCCAAATACATAGCCAAATTTGGAACTCAATCCATTGGCACCTCTAGTATACACGATATACGAAGAAGTCAGGAAGATCAAAGAAAGAGCGGAGAAAGAAAGTAAATGAACTATCAATAGCATCCAATAGCATGAACCCTGCCAATGGAGGTTTGCAAGGAAAGGAGTAGTTTTGAGGTGTGGACTATATGGTGAGGTTGGGCACAACAAATGAAGGTGTAGAGGAAGGAAATCACCTGCTGCGAATTGAAAATAGATATTTGTACGTTACTCTGTATGTTTGTTCGACGCTGAATTAGACATATTTTTGTTTTGAAGAATCCTATTCTCACTGCACATGAGCAACCAAAAAGAACACAGGAAAACAGAAAACTGGAAGTCAATCTATGAATAAGAACATTTCATTGCATATCAGATACTTAGGAAATCAAAATCATTAGAACATCTCTACTGAAAACAACAACATTCACTAAAATTCATTCATTACCCAAATTGACAAGACTATTGAAGCTATATATGTTCCACTAAAAAACATACCACGACATACTCACATGAAAAACTAAAAATCTACCTCTTAAATTCAAAAGCATCTTCTATCTCTGTAGTTCCAAAACCTTTTCCTCGTATGCATTCCTGAATCCACAAACCAGGTATTGTTATAGCACAGTACAATTATGGTGGAAAAATTCTTGTTTCCTTATATGCCTGAAATTATTAGGGAAACAAATCTTGGAACATCTTTTAAAGACCTAGGGCCATCCATAAGTGGTTTAGCATGCATCACAACACATTCATATACATTTTAGAGCATAGAATGAGGTAAGAACGTGAAGATTGATTCCAAGACCCTAAGATTCAATTGAAGATTTAATTGGGTGATGCCGATTCTTCGATATTTCTTTTGTTTTCTTCCTCCTAACATGCTAGGCTAGAATTGTTTGCTCTTGGAGAACCATGAACCATGTAATATGAATTTTTAAATTTAGTTACATATTTGACATCAAAAACACATTTTTGGATATTGAATGACTTGTATGAATTTTTTCTCCATCATTATTGTGCACGGTATTTGTGTGAATGTGGTGGTTTATTTTGTGCATTCGAAAGAAGGAAAATAGGCTCAACATGTTACAAACCATCATAAGGTGCAATAGGAGATAGAGATATATTTTATACCTTATGTGAATCATTAAGTAATCATAAAAATTCATACATTATTTTATATTCGCATCCATCATAAAAATATAGTCGAACCATCTATGAGAATAGTTTTGATATTACTTGAGAGAGATTGTTGAATAAAATAGAAACATTGATTCATCAAAATTCAATCGTATTGTTAAAGTGTAAAACAAAGGTTAAAAATGATTATTACATGGAAATTCTTGATCCTAGTACATCTGTGATTCATTAATACATGTCAATTTTTATTTAACATAATTTGCAAGTAATTTAATTAATTCCTTCATAATTCCATACGTAATTTACTTTAGTTATAATTTTATCATAACAGACACACCGTATTATTCTTGTTTCGATTAAGGTCACGATATTTAAAATTGAACTAAATCAATCTCTATGGGATGATAATTGGAATCAAAATTCACTTTATTACTTGCTAATGAACAGTACACATGCAGTGGGTTTAAATCGAAAGATATTTCCATGAAAAAGTTTTTGGCGTAAAAATATCTTTTGAGTTAAACCCACCCCAAGTGTACAGTTCGTTGACAGGTAATAAAGGGACTGAGCCTAAGTATCATCCCATAGAGATTGATTTAGTTCAATTTTAATTATCGTGCCCTTAAACAAAACAAGAGTAATAAGGTGTATTTGTTTTGATGAACTTATAATCAAAACAAGCTAAGTATGCAATTATGAGTGAATTAAATAAACTAAATGAAAATTATGCTAAGTGAAAGTTGATGTGTTCTAATGAACAACAAATGCATTAGGATCCCAAATTCCCATGCAATAATCATTTTTAACCTTAGTTTTACACTTTGACAACCCGAATGAATTTTGACGAATTCATGTTCTTATTATATTCAACAATCTTTCTCAAGTAAGGTGAAGCTTACTCTCATATATGACCTGACTATATTTTTATGACGGATGCAAACATACAAGAATGTATAAATTTTTATGAACACTTAAAAATTCACATAAAGCATGTGATATATCTCTATCCCCCATCATACCCTATGACGATTTATATCACATCGAGCCTATTTTTCTTATTTTGAATGCATAAAAACAGTCATCACATTCACACAGCTACTGTGCACATGATTGTGGAGAAAAGAAATTCATATATATTATTCAATATCCAAAAAGGTGTTTTTGATTTCAAATATGTAAAACTAAAGATTAAAGATTCATGTCACATGGTTCATCGTTCTCCTAACACTAATAAATCTAGCCTAGCATGTTCGGCAGAAGAAAACAAAAGAAATATTGAAGAAACGATATCACCGAACTAAATCTTGAATTGAATCTTCAAATCTTGGAGTAAATTTTATTGTTTCTTGCCTCCTTCTGTGCTCTAAAACCTATATGAATGTGTTATGATGCATGTTTGTTACTTATGAACAGCCCTAGGTCTTTAAAATACTTATCAAGATTTGTTTCCTTAAGAATTTGCATCAAATAAGGAAATCGGAATTTTTCTGTCGAAACCTTATCTTGCTATAACATAGTACAAGTCCATGCTATAGCACAGTTCAATGAAAATCAGCCCTGAAAGTCCTTCAATAGGCTATGCAACCATATGGAACAACACACAATGTGATCTCATAGTATTGATAAGCATTTTTAGTCTTCAAAATTCATTTTCTCGTTTATTAACCTCTTTTCTCATTTCTTCTTCTTTCAATACTTCATTTCTTCACTAAATTGGTTTTTACATCTTCGTTTCTTCTTCCAAGTTGTCTTTCGACTATTTACACTTTGGTCCTTGAACTTTAGTTTTCTTTCATTTTGGTCATTTTCGCTTGTTTTTCCTAAATTTAACCAAATTTATCAATGTTGTCCTACAAAACATAATTTATATAAAATTAACCTATATTCCAACATATTTACCAACAATTATCCATGTACTGTGGCATAAATAAACGTGTAAAACGCACTTATCAAAATCCCAAACTTGAACTATTGTTTGTCCTCAAGCAAAACTGTAGCCTAACTCCACACAAAACATGGTTCAACAACCTATAGTGTTTCAGTATTGTAATTCAGTAATCAACATAATAATCAATTTCAATTGTGCGAAACCAAATCAACCTCTACATATTATATGCATAACTCGACGTTTGTGTAAACTCATGCAAAAATATCAAGCTCATGATTGATGCAACTCCCAACCCGTGGTAATCAAGTATTTTCTTTCTTCGCTCGAGAGATACACACCCCAAACTTGATCTTTTCACTCAATTTTCCTATAATATGTTCTAAAGAAGTTTAATTAATTCTAATCATTATCCCTCTTAGTTTGGATGGACCTTGCTATCACAAGTTTACACTTCAACAAGCAGAGATTTTCCTATTTTTTTATTGCTTCAAAAAATAAGATGTTTCCTTGTTGTGATGAAATTATATCTTAAATTAAGCCACTTATGTAATTATGAATAAATTAACTAAAATAAATACAAATTATACTAAGTGAAAGTTGATGTGTTTTAATGAATGACAAATGTACTAGGATTCAAAATTCCCATGTAATAATCATTTTTAACCTTAGTTATACACCTTGACAACACGATTGAACTTTTATGAATCAATGTTCCTATTTTATTCAACAATATCTCTCGAGTATTGTCAAAAATATTCTCATATATAACTTGACTGTATTTCTATGACAGATGCGAATACGTAAGAATGCATTATTTTTTATGAACACTTAAATATTCACATAAGGCGTTGTAATATATTTCTATCCCATGTCGGACCCTATAACGATATATACCATGTCAAGTCTATTTCTCATTCTTTCAAATTTATAAAATAAGCCACCATATTCACACAATTACCATACACAATAATTGCGGAGAAAAGAAATTCACATATATCATTCAATATCCAAAATTTATTTTTGATATCAAATATGTAAAAATGAAGATTAGAAATTCATATCTCATGGTTCATCATTCTCCTAGAACATATAAATCTAGCCTAACATATATGGAGAAGAAATATTGAAGAAACAACATTACCCAATTTAATATTGAATTGAATATTCGAGTCTTGGAGTCGATATTCGTGCTTCTTGCCTCCTATGCTCTAAAACGTATATGAATGTTTTATGATGTGTGGTTTGTTAGTTATGGAAAGCCCTAGGTCTTTAAAACACATTCCAAGATTTGTTTCCGTAAGAATATCAGTCATATAAAGAAGCCAATTTTTTTTTTACGGGATTGTATTATGCTATAGCATAGTACAAATCAATGCTATGCATAGTTCAATGGAATTTGGCCTTGAAACTATCTAAAGGTCACTAAGCGTGTGCATTGTGCAACCACATTCTATACCTTAAATTCAAGAAGTTTCTTTTAGTCCTGGAACTCCATCACCTCATTTCTAATTTATCATTTTTTGCTTGTTTTCCATATTCATCAATGTTGTCTTCCAAAACATAACTTATATAGAATTAAGACATATTCCAAAGTATTTGCAACAATTATCCATATTTTATGGACTAAATAAGTTTGTAAAACACACTTATCAAATCATTGAACTTGCACTATTGTTTGTCCTCAAACAAAAATGTAGCCCAATATAAAACATGGTTTGACAACCTACCGTGTCTCATGTTTGGAATTCAGTAATCAGCACAATGAACAATTTCAACATTGCAAAATCAAATCAACCTCCACCTATTATATGCATAACTCGATATGTGTATGTATGTGTATTGTAACTCATGTAAACATATCAAGCTCATGATTGATGCAACTCCTAACATGTTCGCTCGAGAGATATACACTCCCAAATTTAATCTTTTCACTCAATTTTCCTGGGGTATGTTCTAAAGTTGAAGTTTAGTTAATTCTCATCCTTACCCCCTCTTAGTTTGGATAGATCATACTATCACAAGTTCTCACTCCAACAAGTAGTTTTTCTCCTTTTTATATTATTTCAACCTTTAAGACTAAGCTAAGCTACTTACCTTGCATTAAAAGTATACTTCTATTAACTAAATATCTTTGGACTTATGCACTGCAGTTGTGTCCTTCCTCATTTATTTTTGTTTTCTCTCTCTTTTTTTTACATCTTCTCATTTGCTTTCTACATAACACATGTATCGAGCTTTAGGCTGATGACTCCTAAGTCAGTTGACTTTAGGCTACTAGGTTTTCAAATACCTTTACAAGCTTATTCACTCGAATCATAGAAGGCTCAAGAGAATAATTTTTGTCAACTTCTCCCCTTCTAGATTTCTATATGATCACTTTAGCAAACATTTCGCCGATAACTCCAAAGTCAATTGACTTTAGGGCACCAGGTTTTCATATACTCTTACGAGCTTACTTGCTTGAGTCATAAAGGTTTTGAGAAAAGTGTTATTCGCACATAGATTAATGCTATGTCCATTTTCTTTTACACATTTAGTTTTCAAAACCAAACCCTGAACTTAAGTATTTCACCTCATCTTCATCTCATTGGTTTTAGACAATCCACACAAAATAGTTTTATGTATAATGTTCTTCTATAACAGTTCAACCATCTCCAAACTACTCTAACAATGGATTGTCAATATTCACAATAGAGGTTTTTTGGGTTTAACTTACTCAGTTCAACTATTTTCTAAATAATGAACCAAATCACCAACTTAACATGTAAAACATAAGTGTTGTGCATAGAAAATGTCAAGTTTCACATAAACAAGTATTGACTAATCTAATCATGCACTATTTCGACTATTCATAGTCCATACTTATTCCAAAATTCAATATCATTGCCTACAAGTTCATCAAACCCATACATGTAAACAAAACCATAAACAAATACTAGAAAATAAGTAGAAGCTTCAACTAATTTTTTCATACGAACAATCACACAAAAAGTAGTAAATTATACAAAAATATTGATGAATATCAGTGCTATCAAAATTCTGTCACCCCCAAACTCATACAAAATATTGTCAATTTAAAAGCAAAAATAATTGAAATAAAGTAGTAGGGATTAGAAACTCACAAGTAAATGTGGATGGTTAGAAGGATCAGGTTGGTCCAATTATATGTCATGACTACTACCATTTTTCTTTGTTGCTAGGCTTAAATTTTCTGTTTCAAGAACTTAGAATAAATATTAATGATAGCAAATAAGGTTATAATTTGTAATATATTTACACCCAGAAGAATTGTAATATTCTAACATTAAGAAGATTGAAATGTAGGTGCAATCTCAATAATGCATATCACATCAATGCAAGATCAATGTAATGCTAGGATATTAATGATGAGACTAAATAAATTGAATTTAAAAAGTAAATATGTTTAAGTTATTAATGCAGATCTTAAAATATTATCCAAAATACGCTAAGAATCATTAAATTAACGAGTTCCTAGCCATGGCCCTAAAATACTAATGCAATCCCTAAAAATATGTGCAATACAATCGTTAATCTAAATGAGTAAAAAGAGATAGAAATTGTCCCTGATTAAGTGCTCGATTTATAGTCTAGATTATTTAGATTGAATCTACAAACACATTATACTAACAACTCAAACAGATTGAATTCAAGAGACATACAATTTTTTTTTATTTCATGAACAGCCAAAAAACCCTAGGAGACATTTTAGAGTCTTAATTACAAAAAGAACTGGGCCAACAGTCCCTTAGTGGACTGGGCTACAAAGCGAAAATAACAAATACTGAAAATAATAAACTAAGAAACTTTAAATGCCTTTTTGATCTAGTAAACGAATTCAAACTACCAAAATCCATCATACATCACAACAAAGTGTGAGTTCATTCAGAATTGTCGCGAGCTTTTCGGAATGGGGTTATGAGCCCAAAATGGACACCGTATGCAAAAGTTATGCCAATTTCTTCGAACACCGACCATCCAAGTGTTCCATATACAGAAATGTCTATTCCTTCACACAAACCTCATCACTAGAGCTCGACGTCTGGTACAAGTATGTTATGGTACTTTGACTATGGCTTTGGAGGTCCTGCTTAGCTTGCTCAATATGACTTTTGTTCCGTATTGCAACTTTCCTTCAAATTTTAACCTTACCCTTTTCAAGTAATATGACTCTCCCTCATCACTTACTTCAATCTAAACAATTTAAACTTTAGTCTTCTTATAAGATTTATTCCCAAAATCAATTTTTGAGCAAACAATAAAGTCAAGGGATTACATGCTAACTGATGCGAACTCCGTAGCAACGTTAACTACGAAACCCACAACGAGATTGACGAACCCAAGAAAGCCAAATTAATCCAAAGTTTAGAATTAACCCAAAAGAAAGTCGAACCAAAAAATCCAAAAAGAACGACGCTTGAAAGACCCCTTGATCACGCAATCCAAGAATTAAATTCGGTTGTTTGAACGCCACAAGTTAACACTTGATAAGTTCGAAATTGTTCAATGAAGAACAATGAAGAGAAGGCAATACGCCTCACTTTAATTCAATATCAATAATGTCAAAAGATTTTTAACAATTGAATGGAAACTCCTATTTATACTAAACCTAAAAACTAGGTAAAAATCGTGCAAAAGTAGAGCACAATCTCCAGAATATGGAAAAGAATCAAAATCTAACAAAATATGGAAAATTGCCAAAATTGGAAAATTCGCCAAATTTTTGGTCGCATGATTCAACTGAAATTGCACTTTTGGTTTTCGGTATGCATGTGTGCGGCCACATGTGATTTTGCCTGTGCGGCCACATGGTGTTGTCTTCAGCCTCTACTTTCGTCGCTTGTTGATCCAAGTTGATTCGGCCTTCGACCCGAACATGAAAGTTGCTCCATTTTGAGTCCCGAACATGGTTCCATCAATGGTTTCTTGAACGAGCAATCCCATCGCTTGTTTCACTTGCTTTGCCCTTGATCGCGTCATTGGTCTGCCATTGACTATCAACGGGTATCATCTCGCACTTGTCTTCGTCGGGCTCGACTCATGGATCATATCAGCCCCATTTTTGTTGTTGTCATCCCACTTCGATTTCCATGTTGGATTAGGAGCCGAAGTACCTAACGGTTGCCTAGATGTCCCCTTCCTCTTCAATTGTCTCTCGACCTTCATTGCCACATGTAACATGTCCTCGATTTCCACATGGTGTTGCAACTCTACAATATTTGTAATATCCCGATTTAACCCATTCAAGAACCGTGCCATGGTAGCTTCCCGATCTTCCCCCACCAAGATATCGCGTAATCCACAAATTCAAGCACCGCCGATTTTACCTTTTTCTCCTCCGAATAATTATAGCAATCGAAAATCATCTCAACCTTTCTTTCCCAATCTAAATATGCTTCCGGGTCGCTTCTCCCCTTAAATTGCAGAATAGTCATTTTAATACTTCCCAAATTTCCATCTACTTCATCTCCCAAGTTATTTCTACCCCGTCTTTCCATCCTATCGCTCCTATGCCTCGCTCGACCCATATCAATGTCATTTTCATCAAAATGATCCTCATCACTACGATACTCATCCCGCCTTCCTCTCCTAGATTCACGCCTACCCGACCCCCTAACATTAGACATCTCCACTTGTCCCCGGCTAAGATTAACAATTGTAGTACCCATTTGTGCCATCCAATCACCTTGCCTATCTACCTTCTCCCTAACATCACCAAGTACCCTTTCAAACCTCCTTATCATGTCCTCCGACGCATTGTTGTCATTACCATTTCGGCTTGAATTTGAACCTTCTCTTTCCGACATCATATCACACAATTTTTTATGCCTCACAAAGATTTCACTCGGAAAACACTCACTATGGCTTTTTCCCTCTATTAAACTCACCACTCGGCCTTTTACCACTCAAAGTCTCCCTCCAAGCACTTCAAAGAACCAAGTGACCTAAATCAATTATTTTACCGGCAATTCAAACAAATCGAACATTAAACAAAGACCACGAGACTCAAAGGACTTGAATAAGTGGAATAGATGAATGTTTTGACACGAATATGTGAATAGACTCAAAAGAAGAATGACAGACTCGAACCCGATTGAATATCCCAAAAATCAAACACAATGTAGGAATTGTTGTTGGCAGAAAAAAACACAAAATCAAACAATGATATCAAAAATTTCTATATATATATATATATATATATATATATATTTTTTTTATATATATATATATATATATATATATATATATACATATACATATATGTATACATATATGTATATATATATATACATATATATACATATATGTATACATATATGTATACATATATATACATATATGTATACATATATATATATATATTTGTTCTTTGTGAACACTACTTCGAGATGAACGGTATCTTGAATGTACAGTAACCCTTTTTTTTTCATTTTTGTACTTTTTTTTTTACTTCTTGATGAAAGAAGGTGAGTAAACTACCAACAACTCAACAAAACGATGAAAAGAAAACAAGAATGAAGAAAAACTAAGAAAGAAAAATGAACGACCCAAACAAATGAAGAAAAGATATAACCTTCAATTAATTTGGAGCCAAAGCTCTGATACCAACTGATGCGAACCCCGCAATAATGTTGACTACAAAACCCACAATGAGATTGACGAACCCAAGAAAGCCAAATTAATCCAAAGTTTAGGATTAACCCAAAAGAAAATCGAACCAGAAAACCCAACAAGAACGATGCTTGAAAGACCCCTTGATCACACAATCCAAGAAGTAAATTCGGTTGTTTGAATGCCACAAGTTAACACTTGATAAGTTCGAAACTGTTCAATGAAGAGAAGGCAATACGCCTCACTTTAATTCAATATCAATAATGTCAAAAGGTTTTTAACAATTGAATGGAAACTCCTATTTATACTAAACCTAAAAACTAGGTAAAAATCATGCAAAAGTCGAGCATAATCTCCAAAATATGGAAAAGAATCAAAATCCAACAAAATATGGAAAATTGCCAAAATTGGAAAATTCGCCAAATTTTTGGCCTGTGCGGCCGTATGATGTAAATCCATGCGATCGCATGGTTCAACTGAAGTTTCACTTTTGGTTTTCGATATGCATGTGTGTGGCCACATGTGATTTTGCCTGTGCGGCCGCATGGTGTTGTCTTCAACCTCCGCTTTCGTCGCTTGATAACAAATTGATCCAAGTTGATTCAGCCTTCAACCCAAACATGAAAGTTGCTCCATTTTGAGTCCCGAACATGGTTCCATTAATGGTTTCTTGAACGAGCAATCCAATCGCTTGTTTCACTTGCTTTTCCCTTGATCGCGTCATTAGTCCGCCATCGACTATCAACGGGTCTCGTCTCGCACTTGCCTTCGTCGGGCTCGACTCCTGGATCATATCACTAATTCTCTCTTCTTTGAATGCTACAAGTTCTTTTTCTCCCATTATAATTAATTTCTCAATCTTTTCTTACTAATCTTCTTTAATTTAAGTTCTTGGATTTCAACGTGTGTACTCAAAACTATTGGTAAAGAAACAATGAAATCTTCCTGGAGAGTCTTCTCATCTTGTTGTATTTGTAAGAAGTTCGATTGACATGATTCCTTTAATTATATCTATTAATAACCGGGGGAGGAAATAATTCCATAGGCAAATCACTTACATCAAATTGTGGTACGCGAAGTAATGCAATAGTTAAGTCACCTAGGACAGTTTCATCAAGTTTATATTCTGCTTTTAAATCTCGTAGTTGCTGTTCAATAATGAAATCTCCCACAAGCATATTTCCCTAATCAATTTCTTGAGCTATCAGTTTTTGTTGCCTTAAGATGAAGTCACATATGAACATCTTGTTGAAATCAACCATAGCCATCTTTTATCTTGATATTTTTATTCCTTTTATATATCCTAATATTTTTATTCTTTTTATATATCTTAAAAAAAGAGAAAAAAAAAAGAAAAAAAGAACTAAAATGGAGTGAAAATACAAGAATACTGGTAGAAATTCGAATTATTGCTAAGATAAATAAAATCAAACTAAAACTCAATTTCTGATAGCAGTGCCAAAAACTTGTTATGCAAAACTATCTTTTGAATTAAACCGATCACAGTGTGCTATTCCGTAAGCAAGTAATAAATTGGATGTGAGCACAAGTATCGTCCCATAGAGATTGATTTAGTTTGATTTTAATCATAGCAACCTTAGCTAAAACAAGAGTAATAGTGTGTGTGTTTGTTGTGATGAACTTATAACCAAAATAAGCTATGTATGCAATTATGAGTGACTTAACTAAACTAAATGCAAATTATGCTAAGTGAAAGTAGATATGTTCTAATGAATGACAAACGTCCTAGGATCCCAAATTTCCATCCTATAATCCTTTTTATCCTTAGTTTTATACTTTAATAAAACACCATTGAATTTTGATGAATCCAAGTTTGTATTTCATTCAGCAATCTCTCACTACTAAAAAATAGCTTTTCAACTATGAAAAATTACTAACGGATGCAATCCATTGGTAATTAGAAACGGTTTATCCGTTGGTAAAAGTTATTCACTTTCAGCTACGATAATAAGCAACGGATTTTTCGTTCGTAACAATGATATCTCTTTACCAACGAAAATTACTTGTCTCGTGTAACCGTTTAACATTTGGATCTTTCACCTATGAAATATCCGTAGGTGACGTAATTAGAAACGGATTATCCGTTGGTAAAAGTAATTCACTTTCAACTACGATAATCGGCAATGAATTTTCCATTGGTAACAATAATATCTCTTTACCAACGGATATTTCATGCCTCATGTAATCGTTTAACATTTGGACCTTTCACCTTCGGATATTCCGTTGGTAAAAGTAATTCACTTATCCCACATCGAAAGTTCACAACAAAGTCTTTGGAGTTTCCCACTATAAATTAGTTTGTATTCTAATAAGTGGTTAAACAATTTTTTGACCTTTCAATTCGGTTGCCTAAAAGTTAAAAAAATTAGAATTATTAAATAAAAATAATAAATAATTTTTTTTTACCATGTCTTACACCTGTGTTGCTATTTGCAGTATTAATTTTTACTAATTGTAATGGTAGACATTTACCAATGGAAAGTCGGTTGGTATTGGTTAAGATTTTTACCAACGAAAAATTCGTTGGTAAAAGATTCACACTTTACCAACTAAAAATTCGTTGGTAAAATGTTTACTCTTTACCTACTACAGGATTCGTTGGTAACTATCAAGGACTCTCAAATTAGTAACGGATTTGCAGTTGCAAATATTCCGTTGATAAAGAGTAAAAACAAAGGATATCGAGGTTTCAGGAGCGGAAAATCCGTGCTTGAAGCCATGTTTTTTAGTAGTGTCTCTCGAGTAATGTTAAACATATTCTCATATACGACCTGACTACATTTTTATGACGGATGCAAGTATATAAAAATGCATTAATTTTTATGAACACTTCAAAGATGCATATAAGGCATAGCAAAAAATTTCTATCCTATATCAGACTCTATGACGATTTATGCAATATTGAGCCTTTTTTTTTCTTTCGAATGTATAAAGTGAGCCACCACATTCATATAACTACCATGCACAATAATTGTCGAGAAAATAAATTCATATAAATCGTTCAATATCCCAAAATGTGTTCTTGATGTCAAATATTTAAAACTAAAAATTAAAAATTCATTGTTGGATAATTTAATGCTTTAAATTACCGGATCTTTCATGTTAAATCATCAAGAAATACAAGAATTAAAGTGGAAGCGTACCTGAATCAGACATGGTTAATGCAATATGAATTTCGCGGTATAGTCTTCTAAATCTACACGTAGTCTCCTTTTCCTCTCTGTGATGGGATGCAGTAGAGAATGAGTAATACGTGCGTGTTATCTGGGGACCATAACCTATTTATATAGGGACGCCCTTTAACCTAATTCGGCCCATCATAGAATTAAGACTTGGGCCCGGTCTCTACACATATGTAAACCCATACTTTAATTGGCCATACTTTAATTGGATACATTAAAGCCCAAAACCGAAGCCTTATTAGATCACTTTAATTGGGCTCAACCGAATTCGATAGCCTATAATTTAACACACAATTATTCACACATACAAGCCCATCTGTTGATTAAAAAATCCTTACAATCTCCCACTTAGGTTATATGTATCACCTTATAATTGTGCATTAAACATAACCTTATGAGTACTCAGAATTTTGCTATCATTACCGAATGTATCCTCAAACAATCCCGTCCATCATCATATCAACATAGGATCAAAGCGGCTTTCGCTACTTTCACGTAACTAAACCCATCAATGGTCACGTATATCAATATAACCGAATGACATGGATCAAGCATGGATGTGTAGCATGGAAATTACATATAATGTGATCTGTAACATGCCTATTTCCAACTGGTCCACCTTAATACCTTAGTGAGATCATTTTAAACAAGTTCAGAGATAATTAACCAAATAACTTTATAACTAAAAATAACTTTAACTTTAAACCATATTCAAAACAATAGTGCATGTGTCCAATATGAAAAGCAAAAATACAAACTCCCACTGAAACTAGATATCTTCAAGAGACATTACACCCATATGAGCAGTGTGCTCATGAAAGACCTTGGGTATCAATCCCTTAGTAAGCGGATCCGCAACCATGGAGTTTGTCCCAATATGCTCTATTGACACCTGTCTACTCTGAACTCTTTCTTTAACAGCCAGGAACTCGATCTCTATATGTCTTGATTTCGTTGAGCTCCTGTTGTTATTAGAATACAACACTACTGATTTATTGGCACAAAATATCTTAAGTGGTCTTTCTATATTGTCCACAATGCGCAGCCCAGTGACAAAACTATTTAGCCATATTCCATGATTTGATGCCTCATAACACGCTATAAACTCCGCTACCATGGTAAAACCATATTCATCTCAAAACCAAATGAGATTATCACCTGATGAAACTTGTAATACCATTGACGAGATGCCTGTTTGAGTCCATAGATGGATTTCTTTAATTTACAAACCATTTGCTTTGTATCGTCCGATACAAAGTTTTCTGGTTGTATCATATAAATTATTTCATCAATGTCACCATTGAGAAACGCTGTCTTAACATCCATCTGATGTAGCTCAAGATCAAAATGCGCTACCAATATCATTATAGTCCTAAAAGAGTCTTTCGAAGAAACCGGAGAGAAAGTCTCTTTATAATCGATGCCTTCTTTCTGTGTAAAGCCCTTTGCGACAAGACGAGCCTTATACCTCTCTACATCACCTTTTGAATCCCTCTTGGTCTTAAATATCCATTTGCAACCAATGGGTTTCGCACCTTCAGGCAATGGAACGAGGTCCCATACGTCATTGTCCTTCATGGACTTTATCTCTTCATTCATAGCATCGAGCCACTTTTGAGAGTTAGAACTTTCCATGGCTTAATGGAAATTGATCGGATCATCTTCCACCATTCCAATGTCAACTTCATGTTCTTGAAGAAATACCATGTAATCATTCGAAACCGCACTTCTCCTCTCTCTAGTGGATCTTCTTAATGGCATTAATTCTTGAGGCTGTAGAGTTTGTTCTTCTAGAACAATTTGTTGATCTTGAGAGGGAGGTATGATATTGTCTTGATCCAGAGTTGCTTCTTGAACAATATCAGGGATAGAAATCTGATCGTTGTCAATGGCAATTGGATGAATTTCAACATATTCCTCCTCAAAGACAAAGCTTGTAACCCTTTCTCCCCCCGTAAACTCAACATCCTCAAAGAACCTAGCATTTCCTGTCTCGAAAATTTCCTTAGTTATGGGATCATAAAACTTGTAAGCCCTGGACCTTTCAGAATATCTAATGAAATAGCAACTGATGGTCCTTGCGTCCAGTTTCTTTTCATTTGACTTATAGGGCCTTGTCTCAGCTGGACACCCCCAAATATGTATATGCTTCAAACTAGGTTTCTTGCCCATCCAAAGCTCATATGGGGTTTTATCAATGGCCTTAGTTGGAACTCTATTAAGTATATAAGCTGTAGTCTTTAACGCTTCACCCCAGAGAGATTCTGGTAAGGTAGAATGACTAATCATACTCCTCACCATGTCCTTAAGCGTTCTGTTTCGTCTCTCAACAACACCATTCATAGTGGGCAAACTTGGCATAGTGTACTGTGGGACGATACCGCATTCCTCTAGGAATTTAGCAAACGGTCTTGGACGCTATTCACCTGAACCATCATATCTGCCATAGTATTCACCCCCATGGTCAGATCTGACGCTTTTAATCCTTTTGCCGAGTTGGCTCTCAACTTCAACTTTATAGTTTTTGAACATATCCAGTGACTGTGATTTTTCATGAATGAGATATATGTAGCCATGTCTTGAAAAATCGTCTATGAACGTTATAAAATATTATTGACCATTCCAAGAATCCGTAAGGAATGGTCCACAAATATCCGTATGTATAAGTTCTAAGACGTCCGAAGTCATATTGGCTTGAAATCTCCTTTTATTGGTTTGTTTTCCCTTTATACAGTTGACACACAAATCATAATCTGTGAAGTCAAGAGGGTAGAGAATCCCGTCAGACACAAGTCTCTCAATTCTCCTTTTGGAGATGTGACCTAATCTCTTGTACCACAACGAGGTAGAATTCTCTGCGTTTAATTTTTCGCTTTACACCTCGAGTACTTACATGCAAGGTTTCATTATAAGAAGCAATTGTATCAATTGAATAAAGATTATTGTAACCTAATAAAGAACCGGAACCAACCAATTTCGAATCATGAAACAAACTAAATTTTTTATTTCCAAATGAACAAGTATAACCAAATTTGTCGAAAACAGAAATAGAAATCAAATTCTGTCTAAAAGACAGTATAATAAATGTCTCAACAAGATCCAAATAAAATTCAGTCTTTAACAATAATCTAAATTTTTCTATTGCCTCTACTATCATTCTTTTGTCGTCGCCAGCATAGATGTATCTTTCACCATCACTTGATTTTTGGTAACTCAGGCAACCCTGCATAGACATACTGATGTAAGCTGTTGCACCAAAATCTATCCACCATGTATGTCTACGTACCAAAATTAAATTAACCCCAGAACAAACCAACTGAAGAAGAGTACCTTTCTTTACACGCCATGCGTGGTAATTGGTGCAATTCTTCTTCTTATGACCTGCAACTCCACAGAAGAAACAACTACCTTCAATTGGTTCCTTATGCTATTTCTTTTGCGGTGCCGTACCCATAGCTTCCTTATTAATCTTCCTTTTCTTGTTGCTGTTGTCCTTAGAAGTGGTGGCCAAATGAGCACTTTCTGTCTTCTCATGCTTCAGTCTTTTCTCTTCCTGGACACAGTGTGAGATGAGCTCATTAAGGGACCATGTGTCTTTTTTACAGTTGTAGCTCACCTTGAATTGACTGAAATGTGCCGAAAGGGATATTAGAACCAAGTGCACCAACAAGTGTTCAGATAAATCCAACTTGAGTGCCTTTAGCTTTGAAGCAACGTGAGACATTTCCATAATGTACTCCCTAATGTTTCCTTTCCCTTTATACCTCATTGAGACAAGATTTGCCAAAAGTGTACTTGTTTCAGCCTTTTCATTCTTGGTAAACCTCTTCTCAAGGTCCTCAAGGAAATCCTTAGCCCTAGTCACCTTCTCGAAAATAGTGCCCCGGAATGCTTCTGGAATAGCACGCTTCATGACCATTAAGTTTATGCGGTTCGATCGTTCCCACTTTTTCATCTCCTCTTGTCATCAGAGGTACTCTTATCAGTAAGTGCAGCAGGTTGATCGACCCGTAAAGCAAGATCTAGGTCCATGACTCCGAGAACAATCATCACATTCTCTTGTCAAGCCCTGAAGTTTGTGCCATTTAGTATTGGAATTAAATTGATGCTAGCAGAGATATTAGCAGTAGAATCTGAAACTGAATTAGAGAACGATTATTATGAATAGCTCACTTCGAATATCTTTGATATGCAAATAATAATAATCTCAAATAATGGTAGGGCTCATCACAAGATACCAAGCACAACATCAATATCTAGTCTTTGGACAGAGATATTGACTTGTAAGTGGTACTCTTGGCGTAGTGATCAAACATTGACGATTAAACAACTTGTCAATCAATAAACCTTTCTTTGGACCGATTTATTGGTCACACATTAAACCAAATAATCATCAGACGTTTATCACCATAGGTGCACGTGTATTCGGCTAAATATTGACCTTCCTTTGGGCCGACCAATATTCCCATGAATAACACATGCACAAACACTTTTTAATATTCTAAGTTAGTCAATTTTCACAAGAGAGGTTGCTTTGGCAACATGTTGCTTCAATTAACCAACTTTCGAATATTATATCTCTTAAAAGAGTCTTTAGTACCAAAATTTGAGAAAGAGAATCACCAGTTTTGCATATTTTGATTAGTTTTAAACTTTAGGAGCCTTAGGATTAATAATTCAAAACTTTAAGGGGGTTAAATTAATTAATTCCAAACTTTAGGGGTTGAAATTAATAAACTTGAAACTTTATGGACCATAATTAATTAATTCAATACTTTAGAGGTTCAATTAGAACAAATTTAAAAACTTTAGGGGCCAAAATTGACCAATTCAAAACTTTAGGGATCGAATTTTAAAAATTTTAAACTTTAAGGGTCAATTTGAATTAATTATGAACTTAGTGGGCCAATTTGAACTAGTAATTAAAGTTTGAGGGCTTTAATTATAAATTCAGAACTTTAATGGCCCGAATTAATTAATTTTCAAACCTTAGGGACTGAATTATTAAATTCGAAACTTAAAGGCCTAAAACTTGATATAACTTCAAGGTTAGGGACTGAAACCTTAATTTTATAATCCTGACCCTAATTGAAAGCAAGGACCTCAAGTAATCTAATTTACAAAAGAGGCCCCCGTCCCTAAAATGCAGAAAACTGAAAAAACCTAAGAAAAAATTTTCTTTCCTCCTTCCTTGGGCGACACCCCCAAAATCCAGAAAACTGAAAAAATCTAAGAAAAAATTTTCTTTCCTCCTTCATTAGCGGGCGCCGCCCCTAACAAATGGTAGCAGCGCCGCGGTCGGTGCTGCTGTAGAGCAACAGCTCAAGCTGCTCTACTGCATCACAGCAACGGCAACAGCGCCACTACTGCGACGCTGCAGTGTTGCCGCCGGCGCTGCCCCCCAGGCACACAACTTAAATTTTTTTTATACTGTATCGAAATTTGAATCCAAAATTCGAAATTCCAAATCTGAATTTTCTTAATCATTAATCCGAATTACGAAAATAACGAAAATTATACCGCGTAAGTTTTCAAATTCAACAAAATATAAATTCTAAATTGTCAAATCTGAAAACTTTATAAAATATTGCAAGAACCAAGCTAAAATTTTTTATCCTCAATAATTCAACATGAAGAGGCTCTGATACTACTTGTTGGATAATTTAATGCTTTAAATTACCAGATCTTTCATGTTAAATCATCAAGAAATACAAGAATTAAAGCGGAAGCGTACTTGAATCAAACATGGTTAATGCAATATGAATTTCGCGGTATAGTCTTCCACACACAGTCTCCTTTTCCTCTCTGTGATGGGATACAGTAGAGAATGAATAATACGTACGTGTGATCTGGGGACCATAACCTATTTATATAGGGACGCCCTTTGACCTAATTCGGCCCATCATAGAATTAAGACTTGGGCCCGGTCTCTACACATATGTATACCCATACTTTAATTGGATACATTAAAGCCCAAAACCGAAGCCTTATTAAATCACTTTAATTGGGATCAACTGAATTCGATAGCCTATAATTTAACATATACTTATTCACACATACAAGCCCATCTATTGATTAAAAAATCCTTGCATTCATATCATATGGTTCATCATTCTTGTAGCACAAATAAATCTATGCTAGCATGTTCAGAGAAGAAAACAAAAGAAATATTGAAGAAACGACATCACCCAGTTAAATCTTGAATTGAATCTTCGAGTCTTCGAGTCGATATTCATGTTTCTTACCTCTTTCTATGCTCTAAAACCTATATGAATTTGTCATGATGCATGGTTGTTACTTATGGATAGTCCTAGGTCTTTAAAACATGTCCCAAGATTTGTTTCCATAAGAATTTGAATCAAATAAGGAAACTATAATTTTTTCATCGAAATTGTAATATGCTACAGCATAGTACAAATCAATGCTATAGCATAGTTCAGTGAAAATAAGGAGCTGAAACTCTCTGAAGGTTACTATGCAACCGAATGGTAAAGTGCACTATGTGACTGCATAGTATAACTTAAATTCCAAGACTTTCATTTTGACCCCCGAGCTCCGTTTCCTTGTTTCTTGACATCTTTTCTCATTTTTATGCTTCCAACACATCATATCTTCACCAAATTGGTCTTTGACTTTTTCACATTTTTGTTTCCTTTTTGGGTCATCTTTTGACTATTTGCACTTTGATTCCAATACTTTGATTAGGTTAATTCTTTCCCTTAGAACCGTACTTGAGAGTTTCCTAACTCATACAGCTCGGCAATCATTTGGTGACCTGATGACAGGGGAGCCGGCGATCGAAGCCCCGGTGAACGACGGTCGTAACTATAACGTTTCTTCTATTTTAGTCCTTTTTCTCAGTCAAATCCATCCTAAATAGGGTCTATGTTATGTTGAGTTGTTTTTCCTCCATCCATGTACATGATGAGGATTCCTACCAATGGTCGACTACTCCAACCAGCATGAATTATGTGCACAGAACCCTCTATTTTTCCAAACAATATATGGGTCAGAAGATCTTCTCCAGTGAAGGCATTCCTCAACTACCACGGAGTTGTCATCGCCATCAAAGCAAGGGGGCTGGTATCTATGAAATTGTTTAATAATAGCATGTCGAAGTATCGATTAGTGTTGGAATAATGGATGGTATAGGGGCAGCTCTGCGAAAGGTGGCACTATCGGTGCATCTTGTCCTATTGGATGCTATTGGTGCATCGAAATAACTTGTGCCATTAAGGCCTTTCTTATTTCTTCAACTGCTCTCTGTAGTTCACTAATTGCTCTCACGTGTGAAATTGGTGGCATTTTCCATCATTCAAAATGGAATAGGTTTGTAATCTATAGAGAAATCACAACAATCACACATTGCATAATATAATGGGAAACCGCAAATAAGAAATAACATATTTTATTATTAACTAGATCCTTTATGAGGAATACAATTTATAAAAGAGCATCTGGCGCACAAATTAAAAATGGAAAAATCCTACTCAACCTTATTATTGATAAAAAAATAATAATAAATAAATAAATAAATAAATAATTGAAGTGGGAAAGTAATAGGTAAATACTATCATATAATTACTCTTCACCAACTAAGCTAGGAGGTGGTGTGTTGATGTTGATCTCTCTCTCTTGCTGAACATTGAGCGCAAAGTTACTGAATTTTGCCTTCGTACTGCCTTTCATTGAGCCCTGACTTCAGAGCAAAAGGTCTCATAATCAATCTCTCGAAGAAAATGGATATGATGGCCCTTCAAAGCTAGTATTAGATCTGTTCTGCAATCACTTACCACCCTTCAAGCAGGGTATCAATGAGACGACCTGTGGCACAATGAACAGGAACCAAGTGGCCCAGTTGTATCACATCTCTTGGATATGGCGATTGATATCATATCTTTGATCTCACTGATACTCTTCATAGTCTAATAAATGCTGCTCTAAGGGATGTGTCTCCTCTAGATGCAATCATCCTCCTATATGTTCTTATTCATGCCATATCTACCATACCAATTTTGTAAAGCCAACAAGGACGGTTTCTAATATCTTTTATGAGGACTAAAATAAATATTCATAATTTAATCACGTTCTCAAAATATCTAGCAAAATTCTAAAATATCTCAATCACATTCTCGAAATTTGACTTCTTTAAACATAAAATCTCGTAATATAAACTGATACAATCAGTCATAAACATTTCCAATGTTGTATCATAACATAAATTTCTTAAAACTTTCTTTACCCTTGAGTCGGTGGTTTGCCAATAGCAAGCATGATGGTCACTAAAAAAATTTATTTGACGCAAGATTCCTAAAATTTTGAGAACCAAGTTTATGTTTCCCTAGTCTATAGAAAGGTAAACCACATTTTGATACAAACTATAACGTCCCAAATTCTTGTAACCTGATGCATTATCAAACATGGGTTCTTTAACGCTAACCATAAAAAATTCGTAATTAAAAAAGTACGGAACAAAATGATTTGGAATGAGTTTTAGAAAATTTCCGGAAGCTGAAACAGTTATTTTCTAGTTGTGTAGCGAGTTACAAAAATTATTTGAACTAGTAAACCTCAACCAAAATTTATGATAATTTAACAGACTTTATAAAACTCATATAAGTACAACATATCAAAATTTGGATCTCGACAACTACATTTGAGGCATGAAATTATTAGTCAAACAGGCTAAACCATGTTTCCAAATCTGACTAAACACAGTTCACTAAAAAAGCTATAATAAATTTTGCGGGACTCCAATCAACATGTTTTCAGTTCACATGATAGACAACTCATAAACGGTCATTTTCTAATTAAAATCATGCTGAAATTCTCAATATACAGACAGTAGCGAATTTTTTAAAATAAGGGCAGAATGCTGAAAATTCATGAAACATAGGTCTAAACGTTAAAATCAACCATCTGGAATTATTAACTTCAAAGTACAGATCTTTGGACACCACAAACGGTTCTTAAACATAAAAACTGACAATTTAAAGCACAAAGGAATCAATTTCTCTAAAATAAAATATGCCATTCATGATGAGTCATCACACGATCTCCTGTTATACTTGTAACATCTCAAAGAAATACTTAGTAGGCTACACACACTATAACAACATAATAATTATGCATCTAATCATGTGTTCTCAAGTATTGTCTTCATAAATAAGCAAATCGATGATTAAACGATCTACTTAAAATTCTAATGAGCTTATGTTACCATTAGTCAAACATACAATCTTTCTGACGTTAACATTTAATAAGAACCATTAAAGGCACTTCACATACTTCATGAATAATTATAATGAATAACATGCTTGAATAAAAATTAATTCCATATAACTATCAAGTTAGCATATAGATCCTACCTTAGTTCGTGATGATAAGGTTGTAACTACGTTAAACGGTATTCCTTACTAAATCTTATATTTGAAAATGCTTTGTCTTTGAATGGCTGCCATGGATGCGTATATTCATGTATTCAGTCTGTGTTATGCGATATAGATATTTAAAATAACTTGCAGCCTAGTATCAATTGGAGTTAATGTGTAATTAGGAGTCCTAAGCTGTGTATCATAGAAAGATTAGGTCAGGATTGATTTCAAAATAACAGAACTTGGGATATATATTAAACAAATGGTATTTTTCCTAGTCAACAGTGAAACTAACTTATATTTGGCTGTAAAAAGGTCAGGTTAGTTAAATTGGATCGCACAGAATTCAAACGTAAATCAATTAAAACAAATTCAAAATAGCCTTCTCCTAATCCCAAAAAAATTAATAATAATAAATAAATAAAAAGTTCACGTGGCTGTCAAAAATTTGTTAAATGCTTAATTAACTTTAATTAAAGGGACTTCTTTGAACTACGATATCTTGGGCCTAACTTATTCGAAATAACTTCTTCTCAAATCCAAAATGCATTATTTAATACTTGCAACAAAATGAGCCCAATATTGATGAGGAATTTCTAAATGAATAGTTGATTATTTGACCAAACAAATAAAATATTGACGTTTAAACTTATTTTTAAATTAGTCTATCAATATCTCAAAATTAACACAACAAACCACAATGAAATAAATGAAATTTTATTTTCGGTCGCTATAGTAACAAGGATGAACAGCATGAGGTCTTTCTAGGGTTGTTAACGAGCCAAGTCGGGCTGGCTCGCGAGCCGAAAATCGAGGCTGGGGCTTGGCTTGAGCTTTTTTTTTTTTCCCAAGCCTAGCCGAGCAAAAGGTCGACCAAAAAATCGAGACTTGACCTGAGCTTTCGGCTTGGACCTTAACGAGCCGAGCCGAGCCGAGTTGGCTCGATTTTTTTGTTTTTTGTTTTTTTTTTGTTTTTTCTCGATTAAGGCAGCAACCTGCTGTAGAGATGGCTCAACCTTTATACAAGTGAGTTAGTCAATTTACCTAAGTAAACTTTAATATCATTTATGACCCGCTCATCCTACCTAGGGCAACAAATGTGAATTGCATTTGTGTAAACATAATTAGATGTAGACAACAAAACATGAAGTTTTAATTATTGATGTTAAATCTGATTAGATGTAGCAAAATGATTTAATGATTCCTAATTAATAGGTACATATATGTTCTAATTAGGAATATTTGTGTTGCAATTATCAATTGATTTGTAATGATAAGTCAATATTTTGTCATAATTATGTCCAGAAAACAAACTTAACCATGAATTAGAACTTTAAAAAAGGTTAAAAGTAGAGGGAAAAGAAACTAATTTAATTCAATCAACTAACCTACAGCCCAAGATTTGGTGGATTTTTTTTATATGTATAGAGTTTTATCTTCTTCTTTTTTTTTTAATTTTTTTCTCAAGCCAGCCCACAAGCCACACGGGCCGGCTTGGACTTGACCCGACACCCCAAGATCGGGGCTCGGGCCGAACCTAGACCGAGCTTGGAGCCAAGTTGGCTCGAGCTTTTTATGGGCCGAGCCACAGGCGGCCAAAGCCCATGAACCAATTTGTCATCCCTAGTTCTTTCAGACCTTAAAGACCATATATGGGGCTTTTTTATTTAGTCTGAAAGGATAGAGGAGAATTCCATAATAGAGTCAGAGGTTGGGGGTTTTGCACCAATAAGTCAATAAAAATTAATAAATATTATTACAAACGAGAGAAAGCAAGATTATTCAATAAATATAAATGTAGATAGAGAAGAGAGGAAGATAACCACGGAGGGTTGTTAAGGTGTATGTAGGAATGGAAGAGAGAAACTTGAATGGTTATTTGTATTATTTCATTTATGTCTAATTCTATTAATAAAAATATATTTAAAATTGTGGTGCACCCAAAAAAACAAAAAAAAAAAAAAATAGTGGCAATGTAGCCATTTATTAAAAATGACCTCTTACGTATGAAATTATAAAAAATACCGCTAATAATAAACTAGGGGATTTTCAGCTTTTATTTGCAATCCAATTTGGGGTGGCCTTGGTACCTGCAAATTTGTGTGATGTCTCATTTATTGCATTTTAACTCAATCATAGCATATTTAATTCCTAGTTTCCGTGTGCTAAATGCCTTTTGTTTATTGGGTTTGGAGTTCTTACAAGATCGTGGAAGATGGCACCACAACAATTCCATGTGATTTCCTAATTTTAATAACTATCTTTCAAATATATTCAACTTACAATTTTAATTTGGTTTTTGTCATTTAATTAAGAATCAATCACATCTACCGTACCCATTGTCAGCCCAAGATTCATGTTCTCATCCAGGTTTTTATTAGTACTAGTCTCCGCCTCGTGCGATGCACGAGTTTTGTATAGATTTTGTTATTATTAGAGTGAAATATGTCGAGTATTTAAAAAAAGAAGTGTTTTAAGTTGTTGAAAATGAGAAATTGAAGAGTAAGTAATTTCATTGAAAGCTATAAAATAACCATAAGGTAGACCAAAAATATATACAACATTATGCAAAATGAACGTGGCTTGTTTTTTAAAGATAATACAGCTGAATTAAGTCATTCCATTTCTTACTTTATTTTTTCTTTCATTTTGTCCAGTATAAATGGATTTGAGCCGGTGATTTCTAACTCTGACTGTTGAGTAGCTAAATTGAAAAGAGTTTTTTTGGCTGGAGGGGAGCAATTGTCATCTGCATCTATATCTATGTTAAAATTGTCCAAATTCTTTTCAGAATTAATATTCTTTTGGCAATCTTGTTCTTCATCTACAATTAAACATTCGACAGAGATGATGTCAAATTTGTAATTGGATGAATTAGGTTTTGCTTGAGTCGCTTTGAGATAGAATGCTCTTTCAGTATTTTGCATTTTTCCAATTATGTCTCCAAAATCTGCTTGTGAACCCTGTGTATAAAAAATATGAATGTTATGAAGAAATCTATCAAATATATTAAAAGAGATTGGAGAAAACTGTAAATAATTACAAAGTTTGTTTCTTCCATCAAAGTTTGTGCATTTGTGAACATAAGTTTTTCTGCAACTTCACCAATTGCACTTGTATTTATGCATCCTGTGACATCTGATAATTGGACATATGATCTTGCTTTAAGATAAAGAGAGTAATTATTTATTTATGTAATAAGAAATTATATGATATATATATATATATATATAATTTCACCAAAATCAGCACTTCATCGCCGATAACAATTGCAGCAAGCCATATACCAACATTTTTTATCTATTTTTCCCATTTTTGCAGTGGCATTCACCCAATAAAATCTTCTCTGAAAAAGGAAATTGTAATTTATAAAGAAACATAAATAGAAATCATAATATATTGTGTACAGAAATATATAAATACCGGTAAAAATCGATTTTGAATTAAGGTGAATTTGTTACGCATTGGAGGAGACAATTTTGTGAGAGATTTTTGAGTGTATGGCTTTTTCAAAATGAACTCATCGATTTTGTCCAAATTTGTATCTTTCCTGAAAGAAATGAAAGAGTAGATGAACCAAATAAAACCAAAATCAATGTAAGCTGAAGGATGTACATACATACCATTCAACCAATCCTTCTACTGCAATGAAAGGAGTATTCACGAAAAATGTACTACGAACTTTTGTGGAGAGTTTTAAACTTACACAGTTCATTGATGCAAGATAAGAAATGCAATTTTGAGCAGAGTTTAAATAAGAAAAAATAATAGAAATTTACCAAAAAAAGAGGTGACTTTTAAGTTTGTTGCAAAGATTACTGATTTTTTGTCAATATTTTCTAAGAATAATTTGCATTCTCTGTCAACAAAAGAATTTCACATTGTCAACACCATTGTTCTGAATTTTTGGTCCACAAGTATTACATCTTGTACCCAAGTTTGGTTGCCATCTTTTGATTGAATCAATCGTTTAGGCATCATATCAATCAGAATAGCCAAAATGTCTGCAAAATGAAAAATAAATAAATTATTTTTGTGTTGACAGTAATTATAATTATTTGATTAAATTATATATAATAGTATTATTTATTTTGAAAATAAAGATGAAATTTCTTACTTATATCAGTGTTTGTATCCATGAATTGCTCAACTTCATCGAAAGAAGTGAGGTAATAGGTGGAAAAAACAAGTTCTAGGTTATTGTCATTCAACTCTTCAACATGAGTTTGTCCAGAAATCATCCATTGTAGAGCTCATGTTGAATATTTGTAGTTTCCAGTGTTGTTTTTAATATAAGCTTTAGAAATTGCATACGTCTTTCCAAGGAGAAGTTGATTTTCGAAGGCAGTGATATTTGAATCATATAGACTTGCTTAGATAGTATAATTAATTTTAATAATAGTAAAAGAGAGAAAACATATTTGTTTTGAAAAAGAAACAAATAATACTAAATCGTTGTATAACTTACGTAGCATCATATGTTGGTATCTTGTCTTGAAGGTTTCGTGATTGTTTCTCTACAATAATTACTTTGGCTTTCCATTTTTGATTGTTGGATAGAATTTCTGGTATAAGTTGGTATTTTTCTTCCATTGTTCGTGGCAATGTTTTTATAAACAGGATTAAGACAAAGAGAAACTTTTGGGAGAAATTTATTTATTTATGATTTTTGATGAGATGAGATAACCAATCCAAATAGAAGAAGATATATATAGACATCTAGAGTTATATCATTTCTATTTTTTATATGGATATTTACTGTAAAATCTAATCCCTATCCATACCTGGTATGGGGATGACTTGTAAATTGTGGGATTTCTTTTGATGATGAGATAACCAATCGAAAATAGAAGAAGATATTTATATTTTTTATATTATTATATCTACCAGTAGTAATATATTGTAAAATCTAATCTATAGTCATACCTGGTATAGAGATTACTTGTAAACTGGCATAGGGATTACTTGTAAAGTTGTAGTACTCATGAGATGAACTCAATTAATTATTAGAAGTAAGATATTTAAAATAATATGAACTCTTTTTTTTGTACCATATAGAACTAAAATAAAGCTATCTTACAATGTGTAAAATTTCATCGTGTTAGAGTAACTCAATAGCTTGTGCAAATAAGTTTTATACACTGCATACTTTATACTGAGTAATCTGTGTAAATAGATAATGAGTGATATGATGAGAAAGAGTTTTGAGAAAAGATATTGATGATATATTTTGTAACAAATTTGATAAAATTAGTTTTTGGTTTATTTTAATGTGAATGAGTATGTTAAACAAAAAAAAAGTTAAAAGAGAATTTATTTCCTACAATTATTATCCCAACTAACTCACATAACAATAAAATAACATTCCTACAATTATTATCTTCATTTATTGTTTCAACTACTAAAAGTTTAAAGTTTAAAGTCACGAGAATTCAAATTCACATGCGAAGAATCTTATACCATATATCTTATCAATCATACTAACCTTTTACCAATTCTACAATTCTACACATTTTTGCAAGAGAGAAAGAGTTTTCAAAGTAGAGAGTAGAGAGAAACATTTTAGTTGGATGAAAGGTAAGATTTCTATTGTTGAATAAAAGAAAATGTTGTCCGGCATCTCCCCATGCACGGAGAGGTCTCCTCTCCGCACGGAGAGGTACAGAGAGTTGAACTTTCCGTGCACGGAGAGGTACCTTCTTCGTGCATGGACTTCTTCGTGCTGCACGGAGAGGCCCTCTCCGTGTCCTCCTCGAAGAAAAAACTTGGAATAATCTAAACTATGCGACAAGGCTTTGCATGTAAAACTCAAGAAGTTGTATCTGTATAAACAATTGGGATTACTGTATGCATACATGGAAAAATGTCTATGAATTATAGGTGACAAGGGTTCAATTGTAACTATAATTTATGAAGAAAACCTTCACAAATAAAATTCAATTTGAAGAAGCAGAATCATATAAACATATTAGATTTGACTCTTTAAAGTAAAATTTTCAACAGCAGGAAAAAGGAAAATAAGATGGAGGAAAAATTATAGTCTTAGTTATTCATATAAGCCTGCATTCTACCTAATGTATAAAGTCTTGGAGCTTTAGTATTTTTTTGTAATAATCATCTAATATAGAGCTAGAATTTCTTATAAATATAAATTTGTGTATTTTTTTTATTATGTAGATATCTCTTAAATATATTGCCTCTCCAGATCAATGGTTCCCTGCTACTATTTGTCAATATCTAAATCGACAATATCTCCTAGATTTTTTTGAATTTATAGATGCAAATCAATAGGCTTCTGTTATGTGCAGCAATTTCTATGGATTTTTTGTGGGAGTTATGTATAGGGAAGAGGAGGAACAATTTAGAAGTAAGTTGATACATGAATTTGTGATGAGGCTTATACACTGTGGTAAAAATAACCATGTGTGGGTACGCTTAGGTGATCGTGTTGCCAGATTTAGTATGCAAGAATATTGTCTCATCACTGGATTACCATGCCATGAATCATTTGTGGAGATTAATCATAATAATCATCATCTTATAAATTAATATTTCAATAGTTTGAGAAGAATTAATATGAAATGTTGCATCAAGCATTCCATTCATGTGAAGACTATATAGATAAATTTAAGTTGGGGTTGGTTATGTTCGTGGAGTGTATTTTGAAACCAACTGGTAGAAATATTGATTATAAGACTCTTGGTATGGTTGAGCGTCTCGATGACTTTCTTGTTTATCCATGGGGTCGAAAAGCATATTTTGTTTTGTTAAATTCTTTGCAAGAATCACAAGCTCAAAGAGTACAAAGAGCAGAACAAAATCAATTAGACTACAAATATGCATTAAAAGGATATCCACTTGCATTCCAGGTAAATTTTTTCTGTTCTTTTATTTTATATATATTATTTATAACTTATTTGTATAACAAAAGATTATGATCATTTGCAGTTCTGGATATATGAAGCTTTTCCAGAGATTGGAAAAAAATTTGGATGCAGGAGATACAAAACAACACAAAGTCCTCGAATGTACAAGTGGAGACCCAATGTAATATTGACTGAGAGAATGGTAAAACAGTTTTTGGCCACGAGGGAGGTATGACATACTTTTTTTAAGAATGCATAATTACATATTCAATTTATCATTTAAAAACTAAATTTAGTTATCATGATTACAGATTGAGGTAGTTGTTGTGTTATATCCCACAGAAGAAGAGTTAGAATTGTCATGGTACACAACTCTTTCAATGCCAGCAGATAATGAACATAACATCTTAGATGGTATAGTTCATGGGGAATTAGACAACACAGTACAACAAATCCCACAACGAATTGCAGAAAACATCTTTGTGCAAGAAAAGACCATTCCAAGTAGTTCGAGAACTTCTCCTCAAGTTGGTTTTGCTTCTAGTTTTGATGCTTCGAACTATATAACTCGAGAACAAATGGAAGAAATGATGGGAATATATAGGCAACATGTAATATCAGATGTGTCCGATGTATGCCATAATCTGAAGGAAGAAATATTTCACAATCAAAACCAGATGTTTGAACAACATAAAAAATGGCAAGAAGATTATATGCAATCCAGTATTCATTCTTATATGGATATTATTCTTGACAGTCAGAGACAAGTATTCCAACAGGAATTTCAACAGCAGCAAAAATGGCAAGAAGATAATATTTTAGGCAAGATTCAATCTTATGTGGATAACATTTTAAGTTCAATGAGATCCTACGTAGATGAACAGAACAAGAATACATTGAGCAATGTATCAAACATAGAAGCCATCATTGGTTCTATGCAACAAGATATTCCTATTCAGACAATTCCAATTCTGAGTGATTCGCCAAGGGAAACATCAACATTTCAACAAGAGACAGAAAGTGTTGAAAGATCGAGAAGAGAAAATAAAGGTAAGGGAAAACAGATATGGTCTTCATCATCAAAAAGCCATCCTTTCGAAGCTTATCCAAAGAAGAAGTACAACATTATTAGAGATTGGATATTGCACAATCCATCAGGGTAACAAATTTAACTCTGTATTAGCTTAAATACTTTTTTTTAATTCAGTGGATAATGAATTATATTATCTAATATTAATTTATATTTTTTTATATAGTACTTATTGGGAGGACAGTGGCAATTACATTGGAAGGGACATGTTGAAAATTTTGTTGGATGTAGGAAAAGATATAACTCCCACGGTGAGTAAGCTTTAGTGATTACAATAAATTTAATTTTATGTTTGATATTTAATAATAAATTAATTTTACATGTATTTATTCTATTAGAGTATTGAGCTAGAGTTGAAGTTATTAAGGCGACTTATCAAGGATGGTTCTACCTTAATTTCTAAAGACTATGCTGTAATGGATTTCAAATTTCAAGATGAGTGTTTTAGAATTTTCACCTGGTTAATAGAAGGGAAAAACAAAACCACCAGGGGAAAAGTAGATTTCACTCCGTTAAATGAATATGTGAACGGTTTTTCGCCTGTGAATGGTCGTAAGTGGATGGCGTGCAAGCATCTACTAATTTCATGCTCATTTCCTAGCAATTGTTGGTATCTCTTTGTGGTGAATATTCCTGAATGGAAATTCCAAATATATTACTGTAGCAACGGTATTCTTATACCAGATCAAGTCATGGTACATGCAAAAGCAACACATAGTATAATCCAAGCATTCATTATGAATTCTGAGCTTTCTACCCGAAAGGATGTAAGGAAACATAGAAATAAAACAATGGAAGTGGAGATGATACCTTATCTACCATGTGCAGGCAATGGGTGAGCATTTAAATAACTTTTTATTTTGCTATAATATTTAATTTTTTTCTTTATATGGATATAGTCTAACATAAAACTGTTTCTTCTATAGGCCAAACTATGGAATGTTCGTGCTAAAATATATAGAATGCTTTCTCCTAGGGCAGCCAATAGAATTAGTTTCACCTGATAGGATGTCAATTTACAGACGGAAGATGTTAGTGGATATTTGTAACAATGAATATTTTCTTCATTCTTCTTCTTAGTTATTCTTCATTCCTCTACTTAGTTATATGGTCATGTAATGACAGTAAATATTATGTAATAAGTTTATGTTGTGTTTTTTTAATTTATTTTTTTTTTGTTATATTGTTAGTGTATATATAGAAAAAAATAACTGTGGTGAAATTATGATAAACCTGAACAATTGACAATGTTTTAGTTTGAATCAACATTATAATATCACAATTTTACATGGTTTCTATGCTCATAAATTAATTGTTAAATATTCATATTTATGCTCTAAATAAGAAAGATGATGAAAAAAATTAAGCATCTTATCAAACAAAATATAACTATAATTAAAAAAATGAAAATAACCAACCTTGTGTATTGTTGTATAAATCTTCACTTTGACAGCAACAAGATGATAGATTAATTCTGGACAATTTAGAATTCTAAGAGTTGTCAAATAGAATGTATTAAATTCAAAATTTCCAGATAGACCACATTTTTTGTGCAACAAATATGCGATTTTTTTTTCGTCTGCTAGCTTAATCAAAACTTTTATATTTTGTCTTGTCTTTGCTCTAGACAATGCAACATATAGATGACCGTGTGAAAACACATGTTCAGGCAGATATAGACTCACAAAATCTAATGTTTGACCTTGGGATTTGTTAATAGTCATAGCAAAACAAGAACGAACTGAAAATTGAGTTCTTTAAAGGGTACTGAATGTTTATCTTCCTCAAGTGGAATAAATGGAATTCTAGATAAAAATACTTGTTTTCCACTATATTCACCGCATCCAATTTCAGCTAAAATAACATTTTGTTTAAATTCACGACAAATAAGTCTAGTTCTATTGCATAAGCCTTCTGAAGAATTAATATTTCTTAACAACATAACAGGACAATTTTTTTTTAGAACAAGTTCATGTGGAGGTATACGATTTGAAGTTAAACTATTCAAAAAATCTTCATGAATAAATCCTTCTGTTTTATCAATCACTTCATCAAAACTGAATTATGTAAATGTATCTCCTGAAATTTGTTTAACTAACATATTGTTTATCATTACTACATATTTGTTTTTTAGAGTTAAAATATTTCCATTCATCATAGTATTTTAATTGTTACTATAAGTGTGAAAATTTGGAAACACAATGCTGATTAACTTTTTCAATGATTTATCTTCATCTTCAAAATCTATGACAATATCTGAAGGAAGTTTAATCATGCGACATGTATGTTTGTTTTCAATTCCATTTCCAATTCTGAGTAAATATTCATAAAAGGAAGGATCCAATCTAGCTTCATATTTTGAGTTAATGGTAGTTGTCTAAAGTATTGCCATAAATATGAGAATATTAAACTTGCTTTCATAATATCATCTTTTGCTCCTCTTTGTACCACTGGCAAGACTTGACAAAAATCTCCTTCACACACAATGACCTTTCCACCAAATGGCAATTCACATTCAGTAATATCTTTTAACATTTTATCCAAAACTTCAAAAGCATATTTATTAACCATTGGTGCTTCATCCCACACAATTAGCTTCGTCATTTTTAAAAGCTGACCAAGTACTGATTGTTTACTTACCGAACATCGCATATCAGGACTTGTTTGAAGAGGAATTTTGAAACGCGAATGACCAGTTCTTCCACTAGGTAATAAAGAAGCAGCTACTCCAGATGATGCTGTTGCCAATGCAATGAGTTGTCTACATCTTACTGTAGCAAGTAATGCTCTGTACAAAAAAGTTTTGCCGGTACCTCCTGGACCATCAATAAAAGAAAGTCCATTTCTATCGTTGAAAACACAATCTAAAATACTATCATAAGCAAATTATTGTTCCTTATTTAAACTCTATGTAAAATGTATATCAGACTCAACACTGACATTTGCATTTTCTTCTAAAATCATATTTGTTAACATGTTGACTTCATTTACAGCAACGTCGAAATCTGTAAAGCAAAAATCATTTACACTTTTACCAACAACTTCTAAGAATGAATTTATACAATGTAGTGCTCTAATTTCAGCATCATACATTGTCTCATCTGTATGTAAATAATCTTCTATCATGTAAGCTTCATATTTAATCCATAAATTTCTAGGATTTGTAGGGGCAAAAAAAATTAGCACATTAGCAAAAAGTCGACGGAGTGATACCGGCATTTGATAAGAAATAGCCTCATTTAAACACGTCACAATGATTATTTCCACTTATTAGACCATGTAAGAATGCATCCTCATGATAGGTAGGTGCCTCAACACCATTAACTGTTCTTAAATCTTCAAAAGATTTTGGTCCTTTAATATGATTCAGTAGAACTCTTAAAAAGTATTTCTCACCCTCAGATGGATTAGCAGCAACTATTCTACCAATAACATTTTGCTTTTTTTCTAGTATTCCAAATTCATAAATATGTATTCCATACAAAGTATGTAGGAAAATCTTTATAAAGTAAAGTCCAAGCCTTTTCATCAAAAATATTCATTCGAAAAAATTCAGTTAACATTGTTCGTTGGATAAAGTCTTTATTTACAACTTCTGATAAATCATCAATTTCATTGTAAGTAACTAATTGAGAATTTTCAACATGTAATTGCAAAGAAATTACAGAAGGAGAAATGTCAAATAAATCAAAGCTAAAAATTCTCCAAACAGCTTTTGGAACAGATATCCATCTAGCAGTTTGATAATTTGAAATTTCATCTATATGACATTCATTAGTTTCTTTATTCACAGCAAAATTAACACGGTCATGTCCTTTGTATATATATTTATATAAATATTTTACAGTTTTAACAGAAGAACATATTTCTACATTAATATGACAATCGTATTTAGCTAAAATATACGGATTGTATGGTACGATCCATCTATTGTCTAGTATGCATCCTCTGACTTTAACGGTAACACCATCGTTACGATGTTTATAGAGCGGATAAGAATCATTACTCAATGAAGTATGTAAAATATATTCTTTTGAATATTTATTTTTACAAGTACCATCGTTTTCCATGCAAATATTTGTAGAATTTAATTGTCCACAAGGACTATCATTATATGTTTGATCATAGTAGTATGTAGATAAAAAAATTTCTTTTTATCTGGTATTTCACACAAAATAATTTCATTAACTTGCATAGAATTAGTAATCTTAAAATTTGGTTTAAATATAAGAAGAAAATGAACGTGAGGGAGACCTCTTTTTTGGGATTCAACCACATAAACATAAGTAATTACAGGCCCAAGAATTCCCCTCTTCAATAAATCTATTTTTAGTTCCTCAAGCTTAGCTCGAAATATTCAGGCTAACAAGTCTGGCCTATTTTGTATTTCATCGCTATGTCTCAATTCTTGTTTAATTTCAAACCAATTTGGATTGCATGTCATTGTTAAAAATACATCGGGTTTTCCATATCTTTGAACTAAAGACATTGCATCCATATATCTTTTAGTTAAATTTCTAGGACCTCCAATAAACCTTGTGGGTAACACTATTGATTTACCAATCTTATAGCCTCTATTCTCACCATTCTGTACACTATCTATAATTCCTTGGTAAAGCTCTGCTCTTATAATCTTTTGATTATTTCGAAAATAATCCAATCTTTCAGTTTCAATTTTAACATGCATATCTATTATAAATTGTTGCAAAAGTATACCCGTATGAAGAAGTATAGAATTATCTGAAAGCCTTACTTGAAGTTTATAGAAATAATACTCTCGACAAGATACATTCATTCGCTTCTTCGATTTCATCAAAACTGAAAAAAATAGGAAGAAAAAATTTGAGAAGGAGAATATAATTACATACTCTCTTATTGCATATAAAACAATTTGATGGATGATAAAACTTACCAGATTCTTCCATTTCCAAAAGTTGTTTAGCCGAATGAATGTTATTAATTTGTATAAAGTTTTCATCGATGAGTGAAGAAGTATTCAAATTGACTTTTTTGATACCTTCGTACCATTCCAGTTCTCCGTAGGCAAATATCAATGGATATTGAAGTGGATCATAATAGCCATAACAGTAATTCACTTTATGTGTAGTATTAGAATGTTCATAAATTAATATATCGCGATTTTGAACACTGGCGAATGGGGGTCTTCATCAACCCAAACAGCAGCCACTTGTTCACAGAATGGCATATTATACAGTTTTTGGTCAAGACCTGGATCACACTTAAGTACAATATGACATGAACCAAGATCAAAAATTTCATTCAATGATCGAAAAAACGACAATATGGATTCATCTTCAAGACATCTATCAATTTTCTCAAAGTCGTTTCCCATAACCTATCAGAATTTTTTAGTCTATTAGTGATTTCGTCACCAGTATCATAGAAGTATAACTATAAATATGCTGGTTTCCCATCAATTGGTAACAATGGATTTATAAAATGGTATACTCGTCCTTAAACTCTAAATGTATATATACCTTTATTATTTCTACACAAGTTTTTATCGTACTTACACCAAAAGAAGTGAAAGCAAAATGATTATTATAAGTATGAGCAACTTTTTTAAAAGCAATTGCCTCACATGAAGTAAAAGTAAATAGCTCAAACAATTCAGGAGGAACACTATTTAACTGTAATCTAACTTTTCCATCACAACAACAAAAACCCTTAGTTTCTTTATGAAACTTTTTTGCACTACAATATTTACAAATTGTAGATGATGGAAGAAAATAAGGTTTGGCAGGAATATCTCTTAAGTTTATTCGTTTGGAATCAACTCTTTCAGAATCAGGTAAAATATTAGGAATTTCTGATACTTCATTTTGATTTTGATTTTGATTTTCATTTTCAGAATCTTTTTGAAGACAAATACTTTCATCCTTGTATAATCATCAATACAACCTAAAAACATAAAAATAAAAATAAGATTTATGAAAGATATCATTAAAAAAAAAAAAACCCGTTTCAAAGTCACGATATCTAGGCCTTGTTTGGCACCCATTTTTATCAAAATGCATTTTTCTCTCTCTTCTTTTCAATCACACATTCTTTATTAAAATAATATTACACGTAAATCAAAAACATTTTCTTATTTTTCAACCACACATTTCCCATCAATTTACTATTCAAAAATGCATTTTCACATAAAAATTCCTACCAAACCCCTCCTAGTTCGCCTTTCTGGTGCATAACTTTTAGTAACTTTCAAAATACCAAATATGTATGTTAAAATTATGTAGAAAAGAGATTAAAAAAATGAACAAAAAATCATATTTCAAAAAATAATCATACCTAAAACCCTTTTACGTAATTTGTTTTCTTTTACCATTGGCTTAAACTGAGAATTTTGTGTTTGTGTGGATGGCATTTTTGAACGAGCACGTTTATTTTTAAACCAATTACAAACATTATTATCACAAATTTGGCTATATAATGACAACTGAGAGACTATCGTGCAATCTCCGATTTGTTTGGACTTGTGTTGCCTTGATGAAATATAGATTCAAGAACTTGAAGTTGGGGAAATGTAGGCGTCCATCCACCCATTATGACTGTACAAACAAGCAAGCTATGCCAGCACGCAAGTTAATTGCAAAATTTAAACACAAAAATTATAATAAAATATACCATACTGACAAGGAAGGAAGAAAAATATTATTATATTATGCTAAGTCGGACAAATACAAGCGTGCATATATAGATATAATATTTCGAATTATTATTTATTTAAACAAACATACCTAATGAATAAAAACAAATATAATAGGGAAAAGCTAAACAAAATTTTGGAAGAGAAGACCTGGCCTCCTCCGTGCATAGAATGCATGGATATATATATATATATATATATACACACACACATTATTATAGATATAGAAAAGTAAAAGAAAAAAAAAATTACATCATCGTAGTTGGATATATCTAATAATTTCAAACAATATTAAATTTTACAGTAATATTTTTAGTAATATTGAATTCTTTAAATTAAATTTATCTAAATATTACTTTAGATTAAATATTAACTTAAAGTTTTTAGTATATTTCTTTATATAGTAAAAAGTTTGCTTGAAGTTGTAAAAGAAAAAAATAAATAAAAAATTCAAGCAGCAAGCCCCGCCTTGATTAAATTAATCTTAGTTTGTTACTTTCACTCAAGAATAACTCAAAAATGTTCTATATGCAGCATTTAGCAGAATAATCGTCCAAAATTTTCTCCATGGTCGGAATCAAAGAAGTGAGGACATGGACTCAAGACACAGATATGATGCAGCCTGCATGTACATACATGGGAAAAATTGAAAATGTAAGAAATCATGACA
>NC_036256.1:7147251-7147906 GCF_002742605.1 Olea europaea var. sylvestris | reverse complement strand
TATTATTATTATTATTATTATTATTATTATTATTATTATTATTATTATTATTATTATTATTATTATTATTATTATTATTATTATTATTTTACATTATTGTAGATATAGATATGCTAGGTCGGACAAATATATAGACTATCCATAGTATGTGCATATATAGACATAATATTTCGAATTATTATTTATTCAAACAAATTTAATAGGGAAAATCTAAAAAAAAATAAAATGGAGGAGAAGATCTGGCCTCCGTCCATAGAATGCATGGATATTTTTTTTCATTATTCTAGATATAGAAATAGAAAAAAAAACTATATATGTCATTGTAGTTAGTTTATATAGTATAAAAAGGTATTAGCTTTTATATATATAAAACAAAAAAAAAAAAAACGAAGAGTCCATGCACGGAGGTCCAAAAAAAAAACTACAAAAAAAAAACCGATGCACTCTATGCACGGGCGTAGTTTTTGCTCCCCACTTGGAAGAAAATAAAATTGATATATATATATATATTTCATGGAGACAAAGTGGCTCCGTGCATGGAGACATTTGCCTCCATGCACGGAGGCTTTAACTAAATTTTTTTCCCCTCCGTGCACGGAGAGATTAACTCTTTTTTTTTTTTTTTTTTTTTTTTTTTTTTTTTTTTTTTTTTTTT
>NC_036256.1:6977908-7147233 GCF_002742605.1 Olea europaea var. sylvestris | reverse complement strand
TTTGGTATTGTTGTGTAGTTTTACTTTATAATTTTTTTTTTCAATTTAAAATTCTCTTTAATTCTTTTCTCTTCAAATTTTTTACTTACAAGTAATATGTTGTAAAAAAATTTCTGTTATATTTTATCTCTATCTTTTATATATATGTATATATATATAAAAGTGATTTTTTTCTTATATCCCTACTATATATATCTATATCGGAGTGGGGGAGGAATGGTAATTGCATGTTGCAGTAAATTTGGAGGTAGTGTACAATAAAATAAAATATATATCAAGCAAACGACGTTGTTTTTAGCCCCCAATTAAAAAAAACAAAACAAAACAAAAATGCTACAGAAAAGATGTATCAAGGCACTGTTGCTTTCTACAGTGCCCTCACATTCCCCTTTTTATATAGTAGGAATAGGGAAAATTATTTTTAACAATATGACATTGATAGATTTTATTGATATATCAAGTCCATAGTTTTAATTCTTGACAAGACCTCAAGGTTTAATTGCATTAGAAATCCTGAATCTTTACTGGTTGTTACGTTTATGTTTTTTTCTTTTATTCCATCGCATTTTTATATTTAAAATGTGTGACAAATATTTAGTTATAATTTTGTATTTATTTAATTTTAATGAGGAAAACATTCTTTATAGTCTCTCTTTATATCCTTTGCAGCAAAATCATGATGGGTAATCAAAATCAAAATCTAAATAATTTATATATACTTTACATATTCATAACTTGAATGCAAATCCCATTAGGAAAAAAATAGTATGTCTTCCATTCAATATTTCATAGGAAGTCAAATTTTTATTTATTTTTTTTTTTTTTCAAAGTGGTCGACCATCGATAATCAAGATTTTCTCGAAAATTAATTATAAAGATAATCAGGTTATATATACAACATGCTTTTAATATATAATATTTTCTAAATTTTTAATTATTTATTTTCAACAGAACTGATCCCCTATCCATAGTGGATAGGAGATATATCATCCACTAGGATGTGGCAACATAAATGATTTTTCATCCACAGAAGATTTTCCTGTGCTAAACCTCCATATATAAAACATTACCATCTATAAAAAAAAAATTATAACCTTGTACAACAAATTAAGTTTTACTCTATGATTCCATTGTCTTATGTCAATAAAACATTACGGAGAATGAGAATATCATCTTAACATGGTATTAGAGTGTAGCATATCCTAGATTTTTTTCTTTTCTTTTCTTTTCTTTCCTACCCTACAATGGTTGAAGGTACTGCATCCAATTCTTATGCTTGCACTCCCAAGTCGATCAATGATGTTTATCCTCCATATTTTGTTCATTCTTCAAATTCTACTACTGTTGTTCTTGTTCGCTCCCCCCTCCCCCTCAATGGTGATAATTATCCTCAATGGAGCCGCTCTATGCAAATTGCCCTCAATGCCAAGAACAAGCTTGACTTTTTTGATAGGTCATAAAAGAAACGTACAGACCTTACTGTTGCTCAACTTTGGAGTCGTTCTCATATGGTTTAAAATTGGCTTCTCAACAATATTGACTATTCTATCTTTGATAGTTTTCGTTGCGACAAAGATCCTCATGAAGTTTGGCAACACTTGCAGTGTTATTTTTCTAAGAGAAATAATGCTCGCTTTATTCCCATCACACAGGATATCACCATGCTGAAAGAAGAGACCATCTCTGTCTCTTAATATTATAACGTTCTCAAGGAAATCTAGGAAGAACTTACTGCCCTATAGCCCACAGCGACGTGTAGTTTTGAAGCCTCAAAGAGCTTAATACTCTACTTGCTACTGGACGTGTTTTTTCAGTTTCTAACTGGTTTGAATGATCCTTACCATCAGTTAAGAAGTCAAATATTAGCTATGGGCCATTTACCTACTATTGGGAAGGTTTTCTCTTTGGTATATCAAGATGAAAATCAGCTGCTTCCTCACTTAGTTTTTCCTCCTGCCATTGATATCACTACCGTGACTTTTGTGGCTTGTTGGAGGAGTAGAATTAGTAAATTAGATGCAAAATTAGGAGCATTCTCTCACCCTATAAATCTGTACACTGCATATTGAAGAAATAACAATGAAAAATACCTTGACATGGTACTATAGCATGTACACGACGTTGGAATAATTAATAATTTTATATGTGGGCTTCACATTCGATTGTAAATTTTACGAGTTAGATGTATGTCTCATAATGATATTTGTGTTTGGGCCAAATTTATTAAGTAATCAATTGGGCCTCTTACACCTTACGGATTGTAATTAATTTGATATAGTAATTTAAAGTATGTGTGCCAGAAATAAACCCTAATTAGAATTCTAGTCCTAATGCGACGGCTCAATTATTTCCTATATAAATGCTAGGTCCCCTCTCCTCTCCACATATTTTTATTAGCTTGCCCCATTGATAACTAATACTTAGTGAGGAGCAAGGAGGGGAAGATCTTGCTGCTAATACAATTACAATTATTATTCAAATCAACAATGACTTCCGCAGGTATGAATTTGTTTTTATTAATTTATTGGATTGTGATTATCGATTCTTAACATGATTAAAACTAAATATTAACAATTGTATCAAAACAGCATGTTAAGATCGAAATCCTTCATGAAATTTTTTTCTTATCTCACTTGGAAAAACGTCTTCTGTGCATACATTAAAATTATATGTATAATTATAGTTCATTGTATAACACTTACGTAGATTTACGGTTATCAATGTGTCATTGAATTAATTCCTATTTCCTTCACGTGGTTGAGTAACCAACAAGCAGGAACAATAAATGCTTATAGTGTCTCTCTCTCTCTCTCTCTCTCCTCTTTTATATATATAATGCGTGAATCCGTCTTCCGCAGTATGGCTTCCAAATTCTTCCACTTTCCATTGGAGGCCTTTGTTTTTGCATCAATTTTAATTGAAGAACTGTGTGGTGCTTAATATGAGTTGTTGATTGTTAATAAATTTAAAATAAAAAAAATTGGCATTGCTGTTGCGTTTCAGGCAGCTGCTGCCCGACAGGAGCTGCGCCGATAGAGGAAAAAAATTCTGCGATAACAGATGCAACAGGAGATAGGGGCTCCTCTTGCAAATATTTGATTTCCAAGCCCCTGTTTGCAATTTGGTGTTTATTGATTTAAATTTTGAGGTGTTACCGATATCATTTCATAAACATTCTTGATGCGGAGATTTTTAATTGAAAATTTTAAACCTTAATTTATTGAACATTAATGTACTGAATTAAATAAACTTAGCGTCACGAAATTAAAAACATTTAACGAAAATAAAGGAAAACACAAGATATCTTAACAAATTTATTGTTGAATGTTTTCTAGAAAATTTTTACTTGGCAACCCGCACACCGTTTAGCCACCATTTACGTTTGGTCGATCTAACCTGAAATGTTAAAATTTGAAGGAATGAGTAATTTAAACTCAGTAGGATATGTGCGTCCAAAACAATATAATAACCTTTTCGAACATGAATTTCCATCATTTCATACCACCATTTCGTCAAAAGTAGTCGGAGATCAATCGAATGCTCTAACACATTTCTATGTGAACAATTGAGAAAACCGGAAGGAGATCTCACATTTCACTTCTTTAAGACCCGCAGGTCAATTAGCATTTCAAGAAATAAGTTACATAAAAAAATTATAATATTGATGAAATAATAGTTGGCAGAAAATAAGAAATTTACGTCTCCAAATATTTTCGCTCTTGCCGTGACTATATCCGTGTTCTACTCAAAATAATCCATAATATTTATATTGTGTTCTACATGTTTTCCCATAAAAATGGCTAAAATTGCTGATTGCCCTTTTCACTCGTTCACGTGCCTAAAGATCAAGCAATTTATTCAACTCTAATTCAAAGACAATTGACTCATTGATAGAACAAATGTCATGATTGTCATGTATCATGCCAAGATATTTGTCCAAGGAATATATTATATAATAAATCATTCCAAACTTCAAAAAAAAAAAACGAAGCTACTTTATCTCTCCATCAATCAAGTCATAGCCATGTACGAAAAATAATTTTCCATTTCAACTAGTATACATGGCCATCTCTATCCCTTTTGACTAAAAAAATAAATAAATAAACTTAATGAAAAAAACTTATTAATAACAACTTCTTTAAAGTGCAATAACTTAGAATTTGCTTATCCAAATCGAGTTTTTTCTCGAGCCTAATATGCGTAATTAATTATGAGCTACCCAACAAGCCCAATGTTGATGTACTTATACTAGTCCTATCAAAATTTAATTATTTGACCCAAAAAATATGAATTTAAAAGATATTTCATTTCTTTCCTCATTTTTTTTATTTTTTTCCCAAAAAATTATGATTTAAAAAATATATTTTATATTCCCCAATTTTTTTAAATATAAAAATATATCATATAAAACAAATACATTTTTATTCTAAAATTTTCAAGGCATTACAATATCCCCGCCTTAAATTAATTTCATCCGCGAAATTATCTTATCTAGGTGAAAAGTCCTAGGAATTTGGTCTTCTCTTCTGTAGACAATTATTGTCCATTCATCTTGGTTGTCCTACTCATCGATTGACATTAAGCGTATTGTCTAATGGGTAGTAACTTCTAGAACAAAAACAGCTTCTTCACAAATAGTATGAGATTTAGTAATAATATAAATAAGGAATGAGCAGCCCAGCGTATATAAGAGTATAGGCAAGCAGCGCAATATTCAATAGGGAACCTGTCATTATGTCTTAATTTTCAGTTGCTTCCTGTTGGTTTAAGGCAAACACTCTGGTTGTTCTCTTTTTACTTTGCTCATTGTCCCGCTTTAATAGGGGCTCATGGCAATTGGTAGCTATATGACCATGCTTTCCACATCGATAGCACACATTCTTTCCACATAAACACTTGCCTTTATGGGTCTTATTGCACTTAGGACAAGGAGTAAGAGCATTATTTGGCTTACTTGATCCTGACCACCTTTCAAAACTAGTCCTCTTGTGTTGTCCATTCCCTTTACCTTCGTTCGGCCCATTCCACTTCCTTTTTCCTAAAATTTCAGTGCTTTCTTGAATTGTCCGTTCAATTTCTAGTTTATTTGAAATTTTGTGTGAGCTCATTGTAGAACCTAACTATACGTGGTGAATTCATGAGATGCTATGATTCCTCCAATTTCTGGACAAAGTCCAAGGTCGAACCTTCTAGCTTTCTTTTGCTCTGTATCTACTAGATGTGTCCATACCCAGAAAGTTGTTTGAACTTCCTCTCATATCCGATCAATGCCATCCTTCTCTGATTAAGTTGCAGAAATTCCGTTTCCTTACAATCTCTAAAAGCTTGGGGGAAATTTTTTCCCATCACCTTATCTTTAAAATGTGCCCAAGTAAGGTTGCTTTAATGTGCCTCAATCCTAGTGCAGGAAATGGACTCTCGCCGGTGGCCCGCTACATCAACTAGCATGAACTTCGTACATAAAGCCTTTTGGGCATCAGTGCTACTGAGATGCTTGAAGATTTCTTCCAAACCCCTTTTCCATTCCTCGACTGCCAAAGGGCCAGCCATCCATTAAAGGTAGACGGTTTATAATGAGGAAACTATTCCATGACTAAGCTCGGGATGTTGGAGTTAGTCTATGCATTCTGAAGAGGCACTTGTGCTTGCTGCCTACCAAGATCTTGCACAGCTCTCAACTAATCCTTAAACATGGTAGTTTGTGCTGGTGGACGTGCCATTTCCTTTAAATCAACCAAATAAATTTTGTTTTAGAAATAATCAACAACATCTCAATCTATTTGAATGAACAACTTATTTTCATAAAATTTTAAATCCTTGAGTACATGAGGAATGATTGAAATGATTAAATCATGAACATTGAAGAAAAACCTATGGATTATTCCAAATGCTGATTACATCTCTCAGTGTTTTTTATATTTTTTATGGGATGGGATTATTTATTTAAACTGAACTATCTCTAGGTTGCTAGTCTTCATCTTCGCTTGTCCAACAATTTTGAATCCTATGAAGCCTAGATCGAGGGAATTCATTATCCACAAATATACATGACTCTGGCTCGAATTCCTGGTCAACCTCTAGCTCAAGGTCTAGTTTGAAACCTAGATCATGCCATGGTTCTGGTTCTAGTTCTGGTTGTAGTACATACTCTTGTTCGTTCTATGGCTCCGACATAGATTCATAATTCGACTCCTCTTCTAGGTCCTCTTCTAGCTCAAGTTTGGGCTCGAGAGTAAAAATCCACCTATCTAGGAAAGTTTCACAGTACAACTCGAACTGATTCTTTCTGGGTGCTTTGGATGGTTACCCTCTAGTATTTCGTCCCTAACCAAAATGCCATTGTCTCCCCACTGAGGTGTTAGTGTATGGATAAGGTTGTTAACAGCTTGAAGGGGTGTAATCTCATGTCCTACCCCACTTTCTGCAGCCCATCTCGCGAAGACTTCGGCCACATGTTCAATAAGTGTGTGAGTTAGGTTTGCTTCATAATTTTTATAGGCCTGGTAACTATTGCCCTATGGTTTATAACAGGCCTACAAGCAGTTGTCTTCCTATCGGTCTCTAGTTCTAGCTGTAACTATATCCGTGTTCTACTCAGAATAATCCATAATCTTTATATTGTATTCTCCATGTTTTCCCATAAAAATGGCTAAAACTGCTAATTGCCCTTTTCACTCGTTCACATGCCTAAAGATCAAGCAATTTATTCAATTCTAATTCGAAGATAGTTGACTAATTGATAGAACAAAGGTCATGATTTCCATGTATCATGCAAAGAATGTACAAGGAATATATTATATAGTAAATCATTCCAAACTTCAAGAAAAAAAATGAAGCTACTTTATCTCTCCGTCAATCAAGTCATAGCCATGAAAGAAAAATACTCTTCCATTTCAAGTAGTATACGTGGCCATCTCTATCCCTTTTGACTTTAAAAAAATAAATAAATAAATAAAAATTAACCTTAATGGAAAAAATTTATTAATAACAACTTTTTTAAAATGCAATAACTTAGAATTCGCTAATCTGAATCGAGTTTTTCTCGAGCATAATATGCATAATTAATTATGAGCTACCCAACGAGCCCAATGTTGATATACTCTTCCTATCAAAATTTGATTATTTGACCTAAAAAATATGAATTTAAAACTTATATAATTTCATTCAACAGTTTTTTTTAAATATAAAAATATATCATATAAAACAAATACATTTTTATTTTAAAATTTTCAAGGCATTACAATGGTAGTGATGAGGTGGTGATTTTGGTGGTGGTGGTGTTGTGTTATTGTTATTGTTGGTGGCGATTGTAACGGTACTGCTGGAGGTGGAGGCGACAAGGATGGGATGGGACGAAGAGTATCTATGACCAATTATTTGGTCGATTTGTGACCAGATATTGGTGGTGGATCGGGATTGGGTGCTTGGGTATATGTGACCAATTATTTGGTTTTTTGTGACTAACTATTAAAATGTAACCTTAAAATTCAATAATTTGTGAATAAAAAAAATAATAGGTGACCCACAAATTTGAAAATATGTGATCAATAGATAAACTGTGACCTATAATTTTTTTATTTGTGATCAATGAAATAAACTGTGACCTATAAATTTTTTGATTTGTGACCTGGAATTAATCTATGACCAATTAATTTGACAATATATGACCAATAAATAAGTTGTGACCTATAATTATGTACATGTAACCAATAATTATATAATTGTGACCTTATTACATTTAATTAATTAGCTAATAACTGCATTATGCATTTTTAAACTTAAAACCTGATTTTTGAATTCTCCATACTTAATACTTGATTTCTGAATTTTGTTTCTTTAATTAAATCACTTTGAGGTATTAACAGACTCGATCCCATTGTTCAGTGATTTAATCTATTTGGCCCACTTTCCATGTAACAACCTAGTTGGATTATTATTTAAGGGTCGTATTTTTTTGCCTTAATACATCCAAGACACATGGCTGCCCCTTCATTGTACTTCACGACTAGCTCTCTTCTGTGGGTATTCTTGGCTATTCTTGTAGTTGGTGGCTACTTTCTTTTTACTCTTAAAACTGCCACCTTTCTCCTCCTCATTGGCCAGCTGCTTGCTATCTTTGTGGTGCCTTATGCTTTGCCTATTATGGAACATTTTGTGGGTCAATTTGGACTCGGTCTTTAGTCTGATACGTGGAAGGCAGCTATCAAACTGAGCACTTAAAATATCTCCCAAACAGAGTTCCATTGAAATTTATCAATCGATTATTTCTTCTTTTATTTCTTGATATTGATTTCATTCAATTGTGTTTAACTTCGATTATATTTGTGGTTTTGAGAGGTAAAATCAGGGAGAAATTCCACCCAGAATCAGCTAAAAGAAGTAGCAGTTCAAAACTGATTGCAAGTCGAACCATCCAAAGCTACAATCTTAAATCTATGACACTTCAGACTTGCATAGACCAAACTGATAACATATTCTAACTCAGGAAGATGAGGTGGTGGTATGATACATGAGGCACATGGAGCTTTTGGTGCGGTGTCTCGTGAATCACATGTGCAGAGACTTCTTCAGCACGTGGCGACAGAATCTGGAAATGGTCTTCAGGTATTGTGCTACAGGTAACTGTGTGGACCCTAAGTGCAGGGGTGGACCCAATGAAGGCTCAATGCAAGCAGATGCCTACACTGAGCTTTGGGAAAAATGGTTTTACCAGGAACAAGATCTTCTTTGCCCATATTGAAAAACTAGAGGGAGAAAGAGAAAACCCTAGGAAACAAAAAGAGAGAAGAGAAATCCTATAAGACTGTAAGAGCCTCCAAGCTCTGCTAGAAGAGAACCCGTAAAAGCCTTAAAGATTTTGCTGTTCTCTTCCTTTGCTTCTACTGTCTGTTTAAAGCCTAGAAAGTATGACAAGGCTATGTTTGGGTTATAATTTCTGTGGGGTTTGGTATGGTTTAAATGTTTGATGGGTTGGTAACTTGGTGTGGGATTCTGAATTGTTTTGTGGGCTGCCATTTATAGTGTTGGTTTATTTTTGGGCAATTTACACAAATATGGAAGAAATGGGCTGAACAAAAAAATAAATTTGGGTAATATTAAAAATAACAACTTAAGTTAGTGCTTAAAGAAAAATACAATAACTTTTAGCATAATATTCGTGTCATTTTTTTCACCTTTATTAATTTTGCCCGCATTGAAAAAAACTTCTGGGTTCGCCCCTACTGAAGTGGTGTTGGTTTCTTGTTTTGACCAATATTTTGGTTCTAACCATTTTGCCCTTGGTTGTTCGGATACCGAATTGTGGTGTTTTTGTTGCTATAATTGTTGAAAGCTTTAGGAAAATTAATGGTGACCCTAAAGCAATAAATTCACATATCTCCTTATTTACATATCCACAGATTTGGTTTGCTCGATAAATTGTCTTATCCTGTTTAAATTTCTTTCAAAGCAAACCACTGTGTAAGGGTGTCTATTAGGCTTTGGGGTTACCTTGTGGGTATAAACATTGCTTATTTCTGGAATCTATGAATTACTTGCATATTGACTGTGATATAATCGTTATTTGGCTATCTGATTGTTTTGTGATTCATAATTATGCTGTGTTAACTATTCTATTATAATTATTACATAGACCTTACCTGTTGACAATTTCCTTGACTTGAGCTTGCAAATCTCATAGAACCTTGGGAATTTAGGATGGCATATATTGCGGCCTTTAATATTTTCTGTGTGATTGTCTCTGACGTACTTATTTGGCGTGCTATCAATCTGTTGATCTGTCTACAGGTCATTTTGACTTAGGTATCTTTAATGGAAAATGTATTTTTTTCAATTTGAAAATAGAACACGAAAGATATTTTAGTACAACGAAAATTGGCAAAAGCAATTGACAAATCTTTTTCTAAAACCATGAATGAAGAACAAAAAAGGAACATGATCTACTTGCATGCACTTCTATCAGTAAATTGTGAACTCAAACTTGCGACCAATGAATTGTAACCTTAACGGCAAATTGTAACTCGTAACGTATGAACTGTGACCAAATATTCATGAACAAATTTTTCTTGAGTGCGATTGTCTATGACCATGTTAATCTAATCTGTGACTATATGTAACTAAGTCACATACGGTCACAATTAATACAAATCTGATCACAGGCAGTCACAATGACGATAACTTTGGTCACTCACCACCATTTCCAACACCAGCAACCAAACATATACCACCTCACCAGAACCACATGTACTACCAGTAGCAAAACCATTGGCACCGACCACACCACCACCAACATTATAATCGGTCACAACATATATTTATGCAGAATTAGAAAGAAGAGAAGGAGGTATCAGGAGCTAACTTTGTAAGCAAATTTTTGAGGGTGGACTGCTCTTCAGGACCAGTTGATCGACAAGTCGGGTTTGTGGCGGATGGCAGCCTGGGTAGATCTCGCCATGGAAGCCTCTTGCCCGCCATTACTACTTCTAGAGCCACCATTTGCATTCTCCTGCTCACCGTCGTTGTTGTGGCTATTATTATCATTATTACCGTTGCTCTGACCCACTGAAGGATTCGCACTTGCGGCCATAAATAATTTACTCTGATATTCAGAAATTTTTCGACAAATCTATTCTGTTTATGGAAATTTCAATAAAATTAATGGTTAAATATTTGTTTGAAATTTGAACATAAAACAGTTGGAAATGATAATTTAACTGACGAAATTGAGACATTTATATATTTATTAAAGAAATTGGATAAACATCAGGCAAAGAAAATCTGTACGAAACATTGAGCTATGGATTCGGTTTCCCAAAAAATTTAAAGTTTGGATTTGGGAATGAAATGGGAGTGGAATGGACGGCAGGTAGGTAGTTTAGGTTTAATTAAATTTTTATTAATTATAATTATTAAATCTAATTAACACCTGAATTGTGAAATGAAAATTAATCCTCCTTATTTTTGAAAATTAGTCTTTAAATCTAGGTTTCCAGGTAATTTTCCCATGATTTAATCCATTCGGCCCACTTACCACGTAATAACCTAATTGGATTATTATTTATGGATGCCCCCTTACTCTTGTGCTTCATGGCTGCCTCTCTTCTATGGTTATTCTTGTAGTTGGTGGCTGCTTTGTTTTTGCTTCTAAAGCTGCCACCTTACTCCTTCTTTGCCGGTTGCTTGCTACCTTTGTGGTGCCTTTGTCCATTACCTTTTGTGGGTCGATTAGGACTTGGTCTTCAGTCTGATTTGGGGAGTTGCCTTTGTGGGAGACGACCGTCAAACTGAACCCTTAACATCTCCCAAACTCTGTTCAATTGGAGTTTATCAATTGATTATTTTCTTGCTTTATTTCTTGAATTTGATTTCATTCAACTTTGTTTAACTTCGATTATCTTTGTGGCTTTGTGAGGTAAACTCAACAGATGTGTATCATGTTTCGGAAATTAGGAAGAATCTTGTATCTTGAAGCCTTCTCAATAAACTTATCCATAAGTCCAATAAGCTTGTGTTGTCTTTTGATAGGAATTAAAATTAGATTTTTTGGGAAAATATGATAGAAGTTTTTGAAATGTATGGTTGAAAGGTTGTGGGACTGATTAATTTTGATTGTTTGACTTTAACTAAGATTAAAATCTAATTTTAATCAAAACCAAACATGGGCTATGAATAATTGTTTTGGGGAAAATACTTCATGTATGATGAGATGTTCAAACTTTAAATTATCAATAAAATGACTACAAGTTCAGTTTAATAGATTGATTCTTTTTCATGGAATTCAGGTTTAGGACTTGTTAACAATAGATGATTGCATGATATGTATGTGTTGGCATTACTTCGTTACTCTAATCATGATACGAATGAAAAATATTTAGCCCCTATTTGTTTTGGATTAAAATCCAATTAAAATCTCAATTCAAAGTCAATATTAAATTTTAACTACATATTTCATAGAATCCACAACATTTCAATAACACATTTCAAAAACTTCTATAAAAAAATATAATTTTAATTCCCACCAAATACCCTCTTAATACATGCCCAAACTAGGATAACAAATATGCAATTTCCTAAGTTGAACGGAAAATTCTTTATTACAACTTTTACATAATGATGTATGTGATTTGCACGGATTACATAGTGATGCATGTGATTTGCACGGAAAATTCTTTATTACAACTTTTAAAGGAGTCAACTTTGCCATCTTCACTTATTGCTTTTCTAAATGTTCCTATGTTTATCTCATGCTACTAAAGATAAAATGTTATATGAATTCAAAATTTATAACGCTGAAGTAGAGAATTTATGTCACACTAAAATTAAATGTGCAGAAGTGATAGAGGAAGTAAATACCATTTCTCTGAATTTTTTAAAAACATAGGAATTATTCATGAAATATCCATAGCATACACTCGTCAATAAAATTGTGTAGCTGAAACTGAAATTAAAATTTGACTGAAATGGTGTAATTCGAAATTAATAAACCTTATTGATTGCATGTCATAGAGTTCGAAATAAAAGAAAATAAATTAAGGTAACTCTTATGAACTATTGAAAAAAACTAATTATCTTATTTACATGTTTAGGATTGTAGGCTACCTGAATCTAAGATAAGAAATTTAGGAGAAAAGGAATAGAACTTTTATTCCTGGGTTATGCAGAACATAGTAAATGTCATAGGTTTTTAGGTGTAGAACTCAATAATATGGTTGAAGTTAATACTATAATAGAATCAAGAAATGCTGTACTTTATTAAAATATATTTAATACTATTTCTAAGTAGTAAAATTGGATATATCTCAGCCTATTGTGAGTCATGAGGCTAAGAAAAGAAGTACAAATGACGACTCTCCAAAATTAAGGAGAAGTAAAAGGGTTAGAATTGATAAATCATTTGAACCTGATTTCATCATTTATCAATTGATGGTTCAAAAAAAGGGAAAAATTAAAATCCTGCAGTGTATTGAGTAGGATTTTCTTACATTTGGAGAGGCAATGAAGTTAGATGACTCTACTTTTGGGAAAGAAGCTATAGATAATGAAATGCAATCCATAATGAGAAATATAACTCGAAAGTTAATCTTGCAACAGGTTTAAAACCTATTGGATGAAAATGGATCTTTAGGAAAAAAAAAAAAAATTATGAAGAAGAAGAAGAAAATTCAAACTAAGTTGATGGAACCACTGATGAAATTTCAAACCATTGATATGAATGATGTGGATTTGCAGATGTAATTTTAGGTATTAAAATTATGAGGAAAGATAATAAGATAATTAATCTCACTGCATTAAAAAGAAATTGAGAAAGTTTAATCATTATGATTACAAGTCAGTATTTAGCCTTTTAAAAGGTTGAATCCCAACCTTGAAAGCCCCCACAGCCCCACCCTTGGAACATCGTGAGGGAGGTAAAGTGGTTTTTAGATTCTATTATTAGATTTTATTACAATAAGGAAAAGTGGTTTCCCAATGGGAATGTGCTCGGGAAATTGGATGTCTCGTGTATGCAATGAGGTCTTATAAGCCAAACATAGCGTTATCCATTGGGAAACTAAGTAGATAAACACATAATCAAAGTCAATTGAATTTCCAAGCAATTAATAGAGGTCTAAAATACTTGAGATGAACTATATATTACGGAATAGAGTTTTAGAAGGATTTAAGGATCCTTCTTGGATCACAGATAGAGAAGATCATATATCAACTAATTGATAGTTTTTTACAGTTGCTGGGGATGCCTTATCATAAGGTTCAAAGAAGTACATTTCAGACTCCACCATGGAAGCTGTCAAAGGGCTGATCTGTGATCTCTACTATGGGTCGAGGTTTCTTGTCCCCAACCAATCAATACACATTTTAAGATAATCGAGTTATGAAAACTCTCAAAATTTGACTAAATATATAGAAGATTGAATTAACTAAAACAAACACAAAATATACGGGAACCATCCCAACTTTATTTTTTAACCAATTTTTTTTTTAAAAATAATACATTACAAAAACATGAAAGCACAATTGTTGCCACATTTAAAACTTTCGCAATCTGCCTCTCTACCAAACAAAGTTCTCAACACTTAGAATTTAAAGACAGAAACTCGTATGGAGTTTAGGCTGGAAATTTACTTAACCAAGCATTGCGAAAAAAAAAATTAATTCCCACCAAGGATCTGCTTTATGTTTAGATACAAATTGTGAGAGAAATTATACCGTCATTGAATTGTGCAAACTCCTTTGCATTTCTATTTTTCCAACAACCTTGATCTATCACCTGCAGCTGCCCAAATGTCCAGCCTCCAATGAAAATCCACACAGAAAACAAGATTGAGAGAGAATCAGGATTTTATTTTCTTGTGCTAGCAAGAATGAAAAATCTCTACAATTTCTAAACCTTAGCTGCTTATTTATATAAGCCTAAACGGACTTGGCCTATCTCCTAGAAAGTCCAATATTTAATTAACAAATTTAATTTAATCCTATTGATGAGTTTTATTTACTCACCAAGTTTTACACAATTTTAACTTGATTATTTGCTAAATCTTACGAGTATAGAACGTTTTTGATGTATTTGTTTGTGTTGTCTTGAAGATTAGGAAAGTCGGTGTAAAAAGAGGTACTAAAGTGGAAGAAGAAGCCAAAAATAAAGAAATTGGAGCAGAAAAGCAGCGCCTAAGCACTGCATTCATAGCGCTTAGGCTCTATGAGATATGAAAAAATGAGGAATTGAACCAGAAAAGGCGCTGCCATCAACGCTTAGGCACCACATATGAATTGTTCGCGGGCTCTTAGGCACTGCACAGGTCATTAAGGGTGCATTTTTGGCCCGTTTTGAAGTCCATAGAAACCTTACTTTCTACACAAACGAGGGGGCACCTATAAAAAGAAAATTTTCTCACACTTTTGGGAGAGATTCACACATTGAGAGAATACAATTGGAGAATCAAAGGAGGAATTCAAGGGAAAGAACATCGAGAAATTCACAGTGTAAAGCATTGATTGGAAGAGGAAGAAATTCTTAGTGCAAGATCTATTTTTTCTTCTACACCTTTAATACAAAATCCGGTGATGTATTTCATGACAATCTATGATTTTTCCTTTTTCATTATGAATAGCTAAATCTATTATTAGGGTGAATAATGTAACCATTTGGAATCCTTTATATATATATATTTTTTTATCAAGATTCTTGGATTTTAGTTTTTTTTCATGTGTTGATTTCACTATGGATTGAATGCATTAAATTACTTGATCACTAATTTGATAATTTTTGTGAGTCCTTGTATTTAGACCATGTAATGAAATCCGGTAAATTAGTATAAGAAGTAGAGATACCTATATCAATTTTTGCGGTCGTAATTGAATTCCTAGGACAAGAACTCGTTTAACTAGGTGGATTTGCATTGAGATATGAAATTTAATTAGTTAAATAGACTCAATGAGAATTCGAGAGGGGTAAATTGAATACAATAAGAGAATTCGACCAAATACTACATTAGATGTGAATCTTAATTTAAGATGTAAATAGATGAAATTATTCTGCCCTAACGTCCATCCGTAATTAGATTTTCAAACCAATTGTGTGTGCATTCACCTATTTTCTCGCGTTTAGATTAAAACTCAAATCTTACAAATTTTTATTTATTTTCATCAAATAGTGGTCAGGAAAAAAGTGAATTAAGTGCTAGAGTATAGTCCTCATAGGATCGACGATCCAAACTCTTAGGTCCACTATATTACTTGTTATGGAAATAAAATTGACAATAAGTTTTTGGTGCCGTTGTCAGGGACTATTACTTTTAGTCATAATTTATTTTATTTTTAACTGTTATTTGATTAATTTATTTTCTTTTATTTACAGAAAAATGTTTTATTGTTTAGTCTATACCCAAGGAGATGATCTTGAACCGTTTGATTCGAAAATAGAATATACTTTTAGATGAAGACACAAAGAACAAAAACAAAAATAGCAACATCAAATGGTTGATAATCAACATATTCCTATTCCTATTCCTATTCAGCCAATTGGACAAGTAGCTACAAGAGTAGAGGCACCATAAGAATAGTAGCACGAGCAACGGAAAATAAATGAAGGAGATTTGCTACTCTCCATGTTCTTGATATCTATAACTGCACCCATGCGCTCCAATATTGAGTATCTAGAATTTGGGGTGAATAATTTTCAAATCAGGCCAGATTGAATCAATTTGATGAGCAACACTCTCCAATTCTACGGGTTATCTCATGAAAATCTAGACACCCATATCTCCATATTTCTCAAAAACTGTCAGAACTTACATGCTCAAGGAGTCAATGAATGACACGACCCGTCCCGAATCACCCTAGTAGACCTAAAATGTGACGTGCACCAATGATAGACGTTGACTAGATGTCAAATCTATCATCAAGGCTAACTATGTGTTACTTCAAAAAAAAAGCATAAAAATCAAATGCTTATATAAAATATAATGCGATGGGCCCTTATTTACTTCGTGCTTCATCAATATGAGTATGTCGTGGGGCTCTCATTCCGAAATCATTAGGCTCTTCCAGCTAAAAAGAATCAATTGCTACCTATAGGAATAATTTTAGAAAAATATGAGTTGATAGCTCAGTGAGTGGAGAAATCCGAAAGTAATTATACTTTTTCAATTTTACACTTCTACGAGTTCATATCATTGAATAACTCACAAGATAATATCATATAATTATAGCCAAAATGTGAGATATTTACATAATGTGGTAAAATATCATCTCAAGTCATGATATAAACATAAACCGGTAATTATGCTATAATCTCATCACATCAAATGTACTGAAAAATCCGCCAAAAATGTACCCTTGTATTAAAATCTGAAATCAGCCCCTCGAGGAAAGCACTTTCGCCATGGGCTTTTGGCCCCCTCGGTGAACGAAAGCAGGTCTTAAAGACCGTTAATAATCAATTCTAGAATATGGCCAAGGCCTCTCGGTGAACTAAATGAAATATATAATCATGGATACTTTTCTAGTCGATCTCAATATTATATGTCTCACATACCAAACAAATCTCAATATCACATGTCTCACATACCAAATCACAAATGTGTCATAAATAATCTTTGAGATTTCATGTATCATAATAAAAGAGATTTGCACAATAATCATTTAATCGAACACATAATTGCACATACTTTGATAATATACTTAATTTATAAATACTTTAAAAGTATTTATATTTTTCCACTCACAGAACTATGTTCACAAAATCAACTCAATTGATAAGCTGTCTCGATGTTCGTATCGCTACCTGAAATATGATATAACTTTTAAATCAACAATTAATTATTTTAAGTAATTTCAATAATCAAATATGCGATACCCAACTTAATTATTTCACGTTTAAACGATTTCTAAAGTCTGTTTAATCTCTAAAATTAATTTTTCTTTCATTTGACTTAATTTCATAGCTTATAATAAATCCAACAATCTAACAACTCTAAAATTAAACATAATTTGACGATAAGTAACTTTTTATTTACCTTTCAAAAATGAGAAATTCAAGCCTAATAGTAGGAAGTACTTAATTCCTAACAACTTGGCCAAAATTTTATTTTTTTTCTCTCACTCTTTTTTTTCTTCTTCTTCTTCCTCTTTTCTCTTCCACTTTTCTCTCTGCTTCGTTTCTTTCCAGTGTGTGTAGTGTATGTTTTTATGTGTGAAAATGGATTATTATACACATGAATTGGGTAATGTTTATCACTCCACCGCTTGCCACTTTGTTTTTACTTCTTCTTTTTTTTTCTAATATAGCATGACATGTTTGACTAACATTTGGTTTTGACTTATTTTAATTTAATAAAGTATTACAAAACTCATTCCCTTAAAAGAATTTCATCCCCGAAATTCAGCTGACTAAGTGCGAAAAATCTGGGGATATTGAGAACACATATGCTCTTCACTTTCCTATGTCGCTTCTTCCATAACGTGATTCCTCCATAAGATTTTAACCAAAGAAATAGTCTTACTTCCCGAGACCTGTTTCTTTTTGTCTAATATCTGAATTGGTTCTTCCTCATATGTAAGATTTTCCTTCTCTTTCAACTCCATTGATAATCTTATAACATAGGTTAAATCTGATGTCTGTTTACTAACCCTCGAACATATCGAATATGTGTTTAACGGATACCTTAAATATCATGCTAATGATCAATATGTGATATTTTTAGCCTTCCATTTTTTCACCTAACGATAATATATACACAGGTTCGAGTTCGGCTCCTTTTCGACTACAAATATAACTTAACCTCATGTGGTCAGTAAGTATTGATCTTATCACCATGTGATAACGCCACAATTCCTAAATGTCAATCCCAATATAACCAACCATATATTATATCATGATTTAATCATATCTCTTTATCAATCTACAACATAATCCATATTTTATCATACTTGGAGAACATTTTCTAAACCATAACATAAATCATTATCGTAAATCAATCACTCATCATTTTTAAATATAAGAGCAAATATTTTCTCAGAATTTCCTAATAGCAAAACTTTTGACATTTCTATACCCATATAAATTTTGTTCTTTCTTTCTATAGAGAGACAATAATAACATTTAATCCATGAAAATCTATACTCCTATTCCATAAATAGGTCGTTGATCTATCATCATTGCATAATCCTTCTTGTATATTGCATAAAGATCTTTAATTAAGATAATGTAACCTAAAGGTACTACCTCACATGTCCTACTTATATTCCTTAACAAATATATTTTGATAAAAATGGGATACTTTGTTCATGATCCATACAATTGAAAATTGCCCAAAAATTACATCACTAAAATTTCAATAAATTCATCTTAACTTCAAAATTTAACTCAAAGCTTTCAGATTGTATGGAATATAACACATAATTCAACAAATGGCCTTAACAAAATTAATTAACTTAATAACCCAAATCTATCATCACATTATTTTGCTATAGGGCAACCATTATATTCATTTACATCCTATTCACCATATTCATTTACATCCTATTCACCATATCATGTTATGATCATGTGACCTTGCCATTTATTGTCATATCGTATGGTCTAAAACATTCAATTATATCAGTTTTTCCTTAACAACACGAAATAATAATCTCTATATTTATCGCGCGAACCTTTTCACACATCACTAAACCACCAAGATTTCATATGTTAATTTTCCAATCTCAGTAAATTCCAATTTTACCGTTCTATTTTCCCCTTTTTTTTCACATAAACATACCTAAATGCACAAACTTATTTAATTCTATTTCTAAAGCAACAAATCACCTCCATAATAAGTAATGATTATGAAGTTCATCCCTATAATTCTCACATTCCTTATAATCAAACAACTCATAAATAATCGAAATAATTGGAATTACCGTTAATCTCCTCGATGCCTAAAATACACAATAGCACATTGTCATCTATCAATCAATAAATCATCATTTTGTCTTCCACAATTTCTTATCATATAGCATAAATATACACCATTATGATTTCTATTATCATTCCATATAAGTGGCCACAAATCATCATAAAATTTCGATAACACTAAGGACCATTTGACTTCAAAAATAATTAAAATTCCTCACTGATTGTCACCAATCACAAATCATATCATTTCCTTGTATTTATCATGCAAGCTATGGCTAAAAATTTTCCAGTGTATACATAAAAAAATCATGTAGTTCTACATATAAATTTATAATTAAGTGGTCGTAACATCTGTAACTTCGAATGCCCCGCAAAATCATCACAATTTGTTCAAATCTTAATAGGTTACATACACACATAGTTCCAACCCAACAATTAGTAACATTTCCAGCCATTAGATCATTTTAGCTACCATGCTTACATACTAGTCGTTTCTAAATCTGTTAAAAAAATATTTTTGTATCATTTTTGGTTTTATACATTCGAGTTAGAGAGCTTGTGATTTTTGCCACCACGACATGTGATCATAGCTATTGAATATGCATGATATACTAATGCATGAACCATTAAAATTTTCAAAACCATGCTCTGATACCACTCTCACGCGATCCATCCCGAATAACCTTAGTGGACCCGAAACGTGATGTGCGCCGATGATAGATGTTGACTTGATGTCAAATCTATAACCAATGTTAACTATGAGTTACTTCAAAAAAATGCATAAAAATCATATGCTTATGTAAAATATAATGCGATGGGCCCAAATTATTTATTTCGTCAATATGAGTATGTCGTGTGGCTTTCATTCCGAAATCATTAGGATCTTCCAGCTAAAAACAATTCAATTGCTACCTGTAGGAATAATTTTAGAAAAATATGAGTTGATAGCTCAATGAGTGGAGAAGATCGAAATAATTATACTTTTTTAGTTTTACACTTTTATCGAAAAACGAGTTCATATCATTGAATAACTTGCAAGATAACGTCATATAATTATAGCCAAAAATTGAAACATCACATAATGTGGTAAAATATCATCTCAAGTCATGATATAAACATAAGCTAGTAATTATGCTATAATCTCATCACATCAAATGTATTGAAAAATCCACCAAAAATGTACCCTCTGATTAAAATCTGAAATTCGTCCCTCGGGCCAAGCACTTTTGCCACGAGTCTTTGGCCCCCTCCGTGAACGAAAGTGGGTCGTAAAGACCTTTGATAATCAATTCTAAAACACGGACAAGGCCCCTCAGTGAACTATATGTACACGGTCACGACCCCTTGATCCTTAATCAACACCTCAATGTAGTTTCGAACACGGTCAAGACCTCTCAGTGAACTAGAAGAAATATATAATCATGGGTACTTTTCTAGTCGATCTCAATATTACATGTCTCACATACCAAATAAATCTCAATATCACATGTCTCACATCCCAAGTCACAAATATGCCATAAATAATCTTTGAGATTCAACATGTATCATAATAAAAGAGATTTTCACAATAATGATATAATCGAACACATAATTGTACATACTTTGATAATATACTTAATTTATAAATACTTTAAAAATATTAATATTTTTCCACTCACAAAACTATGTACGCAAAATTAACTTAGTTGGTAAGCTATCTCAATGTCCGTATCGCTGCCTGAAATATGATATAACTTTTAAATCAACAATTAATTGTTTTACGTAATTTCAATAACTAAATAGGCGATATCCAAACTTAATCATTTCATGCTTAAGCGATTTCTAAAGTCTCTTTAATCACTAAAATTATTTTTTCTTTCGTTTGACTTAATTTCATAGCTTATTATACTTAACCCCTTCAATAAAATTGAATTTAATCTAACAATTATTAAATTAAATATAATTTGACAGTAAGTAACTTTTTATTTACCTTTCAAAATTGAGGAATTCAAGCGTAATAGTAGGAAGCACTTAATTCCTAACAACTTGGCCAAATTTCTTTTTTTCCTCTCTTTCTCTCTTTTTCTTTTTCTTTTTCTTCTTCCTCTTTTCTCTTTCTCTTTTCTCTATGCTTCATTTCTTTCCAGTGTGTGTAGTGTATCTTTTTATGTGTGAAAATGGATTGAAATGGATTATTATACACATGAATTTGGTAATGTTTATCGCTCAACCGTCTACCACTTTGTTTTTACTTCCTTTTTTTTTTTAATATAGCATGACATGTTTGACTAACATTTGGTTTTGACTTATTTTAATTTAATAAAGGTATTATAATGAAGATGCTATTAAATTGCAATTATTCGCATTTACACTGAGAGATGCTGCATTGGGGTGGCCAGATGTGGAGACTCATGGGAGTATTACTATATGGGAAGAACTAACCAAAAAATTCTACAACAAATTCTTCCCACCGATGAAAGTAGCGAAAATCGGATTGAAGATTCAAACTTTTCAACAAAGAGAGGGAGAGAGCTATTATGAGGCATGGAATAGATTTAATGAGTTGATGAAAAAGTGTCCAAACCATGGAATCACTATAAGAAACCAAGTGTAGTACTTCTACACCAGACTTATCGCACTGTCAAAATCTCAAGTAGATGTCTCTATTAGTGGATCAATCATATGGAAATCAGTGCACCAAACCATGGACCTGTTTGAGTTAATTGCCACCATACATTCAATGTTCTCATCAGAAAGAGTGGTACCACAAAGGCAGCTGGAATATATGAATTAGAGAGAACAACATCTACCAATGCACAAATAGAAGTTTTAACAAAACATGTAAAGTTACTTGTAGAATTACAAACACGTAGAACAAATGCAATGATGGCCAATTCAGCTTGTGAGAATTGTGGGAGAAATCACGCTACAGAAAATTGCTTAATGCTTGCTTCTTCGGAGGAACAAGTAAATTTTATTCAAAATGGCTTTCGTAATTTCAACTCATATGGGAACAATTTTCAGCAAGAAAGAAAACCGTGTTTGGGGGAGATATTTCAACAATATGTGCAAAAGATGGACAAGGTGTTCTAGTAAATTGAAACAAACTTTTAAAATCAATAGGCATCCATCAAGAAACTGGATACACAAATTAGTCAAATAGCGTAACAACTTGTAGAATGCCCACAAGGAACATTGCTAGGCAATACAATGATAAATCCTAAAGAATAGGTGATGGCAATTAAAGTAGTGGAGAATGATCCACCCAGGCCCCCTGTGAAAGTTAAAGCATATGTACCCCTACTTTCGTTTTTCCTAAAGACTTCTAAAGAAGTCAATAGAGTAAAATATTCATGTTATAAATACAAAGAGTGAGGTCTAATCATCAAAAATTACTGCATAGAAACCTAACAGAAAAGATGACTGGAAAGTGATTGATGAAGCTGCAATGGTAGAAAAATCTGCACCAACCGCAACTGAAAATGAAGAAAGTACACAAACATCAACTACCAAAGCACCAAGTTCAAGCAAAGCTTACATGCCTCCCATTCCCTTTCATCAAAAGTCCAAGAAGAACAAATAAGACACAAATTGTGAAAATTTCCTCAATGTTCTCAAGAAGCTTCGGATCAATATTCCATTCATTGATGCAATACTACATGTTCCAAGCTACGCAAAAATTTTGAAAAAGATGTTGACAAAGAAAAGAAAGCTTCCGGAGTTAGAAACTCTGGCATTAATTGAGGAAAGTAGTGTAAGAGTCCAAAGCAAATTGCCTCCCAAATTGAAAGATACGGGGAATTTTACTTTACCAATTTCAATTAGAAATTCCTATTCAATTAACACATTGTGTGACACAGGTGCTAGTATCAACCTAATGTCGTATTGTGTTTACAAAAAAATATGCTAGGTAAAGTCAAACCAACATCAATAACGCTGCAACTAACTTATAGAATAATTGCAATGCCACGTGGCAAAGTTGAGGATGTACTCGTAAAAGCAGGAAATTTAATATTTCCTATGGATTTCATTGTGTTAGACATACCAGAAGATTGAGACATTTAAATTATATTGGGTCGGCCATTTTTAGCAACGGGATGAATCTTGATTGACATGGTGAAGGGTGAGCTAATATTGAGGGTGGAAGACAAGTAAGAGATATTCAATATCTGCACCCACTATGAGCAAACCCATAACATCAAAAGATGTCGCAGAGTTAATGAAGAAGAGCCACCTAATCAACAAGGTTGCTAAAAAAAGAAAATAAAATTTTGGTGGACTTCTTGGTAGGAATGAAAATGGAAATATCAAAATATGGAAAGTCAATAAATGGTGCATAAATGAGAATTGCACAAAGTATAAGGATGGAATAATTTGGTCCGAGCCAACATAATCATTCATGGCCATAAGTCAAGCTAATGACATTAAAGAAGTGTTTCTTGGGAGGCAGCCCAAGCTTTTATTTTATTCATTTTGCTTTCAAAGTTCTTGGATAGTATAATTTATAGTTTATTTAGGAATCATCACTCATACCCTTTCTATCCATAGGTCGTTGAGTAATTAAGTTGGTTATTAGATGTTTGAGCTAAGTAACCTTAGTTCCATGAATTTGATTTTTCAAATTTGATCTTTTAGGAACATGACGTCCCCGAACACTGAAACCAATATGGACATAGAGAAAATGAGACAATCTCAAGTTTAGGAGGAGAATGTAGAAGAAGAGTCGATCGAATGCAACACCAAGACACCACAACATCAGAGGCAATACTAACATTTTAGGGAAGTCCTCCTCCATTTTCTTCAAGTTTAACATTGAGGACACTGTTTCGGTTAAGTTTGGGAAGTGGTATAATATTTATGTACGAGTATTAAGTTTAGCGTCATACAGCAACATGAGGGTTCATACACATAGGCTAAAGAGATGACTTAGGTGTGTAATCCCTTAACCAATGAATGCCAATACCTCTTAACCGTATACATTATAATTTGGGGTATTCCAACTGGCAAAAGAAATAGTTTAAGAATGTTGTGATTCCATGCATGTGAAAAAGATTTTGTGGATTGTCTTTAACTTTCTGTATAAGCTTGGTGATGACCAAATGCTAGAGATCTAAACTCTATAAATTTCGTTTCTTTTTATAGAAAAGAAGTATTGCACTTATTTAGCTATGCCTCTTGCCTGCACCTTTTTTACTTGAGTTATTAAGTCCGTAGGGGTCTCTTGAAACCTAGTACCCTTTGGTATACAAAAGTCGGGGAGTTACCAACCTAACACTCGCTATAGGGGTCAAGAAAAGGAAAAAGGATGAGGTAATAATAATAATAATAATAAAGGGTATCGGTGTACAAGTGTACAAAAGAACTAATCTTGGAGGCCTAGGTAACTAGTGGGTTTAGATCACTAAGTATGAACTTGATTGTTGAAACACTCATAAATTAGAAGAACCATCGCATGAATAAATTGTTGATGTTGACGGTTGAATAAACCTAAATTACAGTGGTGTAAGGAAATTATAAGCAAAACTGAATTTTATAATTACACTGTGGTGAGAGAATAGAAGAAACAAGTTTCGGGGTATGCGAATCTCACGAGCGAAGAAAGGAAAATATTGACCATTGAGAGTTGGGAAGTGAACCAACTTGTGAATGTATGGCATTACACTTGATCCTTCATACACACACACACACACGCACGCACACCCACTTTACATTGTGTGAGTGGAAGTTTGGTTTTTGCATTATGATTTTGACACCATTCATAAATGTGATAGGATGTTGTCAATGCTGAGCAAAAAGACAAGCTATCTAACTTAATAATTGTTTGAGTGTGTATCATCTTTTGGTGATTTTATTTTTCGATGTGTTTGTTGCTCGAGGACTAGCAAATGGTTAAGTTTGGGATATTTGATGAGTTTATTTTACTCACAAGCTTTACAGAATTTTAACTTGATTATTCGCTAAATCTTATGAGTATAGAACGATTTTGATGTGTTTGTTAGTGTTGTTTTGAAGATTAGGAAAGGCAGTGCAAAAAGATGTACTAAAGTGGATGAAGAAACCAAAAATAAAGAATTTGGAGCAGAAAGGTAGCACCTTGGTGCTACGAGATATGAAAAAATGAAGAATTGAACCAAAAAGGCAGTGCCCAGGCGCTACATGTGAATTGTTCATGGTGCTTAGGCGCTGCACCGAGGTCGTCTAGGGCGCATTTTTGGGCCGTTTTGAATTCCATAGAAACCCTACTTTCTACACAAAAGAAGAGGCACCTACAGAACGAAAATTTTCTCACACTTTTGAGGAGAGATTCACACATTGAGAGGCAAGATATCACAATTGGAGAATCAAATGAGGAATTCAAGGGAGAAAACATCAAGAAATTCACCTTGTAAAGCATAGATTGGAAGAGGAAGAAATTCTTAGTGCAAGATCTACTTCACCTTTAATACAAAATCAGATGATGTCTATGATTTCTCCTTTTTCATTATGAAAAGTTAAATCTATTTTTAAGGTGAATAATGTAACCAATTGAGATCCTTTATATTTTTATTAAAAATCTTGGATTTTAATGTTTTCATGAGTTGATTTCACTATGGATTAAATGCATTAAATTACTTGATCACTAATTTGATGGTTTTTAATAGCCCTTTATGAATAGAGATATGAGTTTCGGATTTAGACCATGTAGTAAAATTTGGTAATTTGGTTTATCGATAAGAGATACCTATACAAATTATTGCGATCATAATTGAATTCTTTGGACAAGAACTCGCTAAACTAAGTGGATTTGCATAGAAATATGGAATTTAATTAGTTAAATAAGTTCAATGAGAACTCTAGAGGGGCAAACTGAATACAATAAGAGAATTTGATCGAACACAACATTAGATGTGAATCTTGATTTAAGATGCAAAGGTGATCAATAGGTGAAATTATTTTGTCCTAACGTCCATTCATAATTTGATTTTCAAACCAATTGTGTGCGCATTCACTTATTTTTTCGCATTTAGATTAAAACTCAAATCATACATATTTTTATTTATTTCCATCAAATAGTAGTTAGGAAAAAATTGATTTAAGTGCTAGAGTATAGTTCTCATTGGATCGACAATCCGGACTTTTGGGTCTTCTATATTACTTGTTAGAGTCCGTACGCTTGCAGAAATAAAATTGACATTACCTGTCCATGAATTAATTAATCCAATTAATTATTTTATACGACGCTTGTTAAATTAATTAAATGGTAAATCATAATCTTCTAGTTCTCTTATTGTGTGTGACCCATTAGGTTCCCAATTATCATGCCTAACGATGTGAATTATTATTTTGATCTATTCAAAATTGATAAATTAATGAAACTTGAATCTACAAACTCTATTAATTAATATCATTAATCAGAATAATGATTTAAATAAATAATAGTTCTTTCCAAAAATAAATGCATTAAACATATTAAAAGTATTTACAACCTAAATCGATTGGACCTAGAGTATAACACTTACAAACTCTCACTTGCACTAGATCTAATCACTCGTATGTCTAATACCATAGGCATCTACATGATGATCATGCTTTTGTTGTGACAACGACTTTGTCAATGGATCTGTAATATTCACACCGCTGGGAACTCACTCTTATCTTTACGTAATTTTTTTGTATAATCTTCCTGATAAGATAATACCGTCTTAGCACATGTTTGGATTACTGATGAGACCTTGGTTCCTTCGTTTGTGCAATGGCTCCATTATTATCACAATACAGAGGTATTGGATCAACAATGCTAGGAACAATTTCTAGTTCATTAATGAACTTCTTGATCCAGACAACTTCTTTCACTGCTTCAAAAGCAGCAATGTACTCAGCTTCTGTTGTTGAATCAGCAGTTGTCTTCTGTTTGGAACTTTTCTAACTAATCGCTCCTTTGTTGAGAGTAAACATATATCTAGATTGAGATTTGCTATCGTCCTTGTTAGATCGGAAGCTAGCATCAGTATGTCTTTGAACCTTTAGTTTATCTCTTCCATATATCAAGAGCACATCTTTAGTCTCTCTTAAGTACTTAAGAATGTTCTTAACTACTATCTAGTATTTCTCATCAAGTTTGCTTGAAACCTTCTCATAACACTTAAAGCGTATGAAATATCTAGTCTCATACATAGCATCGCATACATGATAGATCCTATCACTGAAGTATAGGGAATCTTATCCATGCAATTCCTTTCATTATGTGTTTTAGAACATATCTTTTGAGAGGTAAATCCCATGTGGCATAGGACGCAATTCACTTTTGGACTTTTCCATGCTAAATCTTCTCAATATTTTTTATTGTCTCATCAAAATGAAGATTCCAGCTTCTAGAAGCTTGATTTAACCCATAAATGGATCAATTAAGCTTACATACATTGTTGGATTTTTTGGATTCAAAACCACTTGATTATGTCATGCACAATTCTTGCAAGTTTCCATTAAGAAATGCAGTTTTGATATCTATCTACCATATCTCATAATCATGGTATGCAGCAATTGCAAGCATATCCAAATGGACTTTAGCATGGCTACAGGTAAAAAGTTTCATCAAAGTCATCACCTTGTCTTTGTGTGTAATCTTTTTACTACTAGCCTTGCTTTGTATATATAGATATTCCTATGCACGTCGACCTTTTTCTTGTAAACCCATTTTCAACCTATGGGTTTTATCCCATTAGGAAGGTTGACCAAGGTACAAGCCTTGTTTTCATACATTGAGTTCAATTCGGATTCCATGGCCTTGTTGCCATCTCTTTGAGTCAACACTTGACTTTGCTTCCACCTAATTAGTACTTTCATCATTCTCGACTAATAATACTAGATTAATAATCGTGAATTCATACATTTTGGGAGGTCGAAAGATCCTACTTGATTTATACTAAGCTAGAGTGTCCTCAGGAATCTCTATATCCTAATCAAGAGTCTAACCCTCAACAGGTGTGGGATCAAATTTAGGTTCATCTAATCTATCAACAATATTTGTGGATTCATGAACTTCTTCAAGTTCTATCTTGGTCCCACTACCCTCTCCTAGAATAAACTCTTTCTCTAGAAATATGACATGTCTTGAGATGAACACATTCTTTTCAATGGGATTATAGAATTGATATCCAATTGTCTCTTTTGGATATTCTCGTTTATCGAATTTAGCCTCAAGCTTATCTGATTCATTGCCCTTCACATAAGCGTCACAGTTTCAAACTTTTTATATGAGATAAGTTGGGACTTTTTTCTTTTCCATAACTCGTATGGAGTTTTGTCGACCGATTTAGATAGGACATAATTTAGTGTATAGCACTCAACAATTAGTATATGACCCCAAAATGATCTTAGGATGTTTGCATGGCTCATCATTGATTGCACCATATCGAATATTGTGCGGTTCCTCTGTTCAGATATATCATTATGTTGCGATGTATATGGTGAAGTCCATTGTGAAAGAATCCATTCTCTTTTAGATAATATAAAAAAACCTCCTTTGAAATATTCTCCACCTCGATCTAATCTTAGCGTGAGAATATTGTTACCTATCTATTTCTCTACTTCAAGTTTAAATTCCTTGAACTTTTCAAGTGCTTCATACTTGAACTTCATCAGATATACATAATTATATCTAGAATGATCATCAGTAAATGTGATAAAGTAAGAGAAATCACCTCTAGATGTGATTGACATGGGTCCACATAAATTAGTATGTATTAGGGGCAGTAGTTTCACAGCTCTTTCTCCTTTCCCAATAAAAGAAAATTTGGGCATCTTGCCTAATAGGCATGACTCGCATTTGTCAAATGATTCAAAATCAGTTGACCCCAAGTATCTATCTTTATATAACTTGAAAATGTGTTTCTTATTGATATGACCCAGTCTGCAATACCAAAGATGGTATTATTCAGATTATCACTTTTATGCTTTTTATTTTCTATACTCATAATAGACGACTAAGTATCAAGAGTATAAATGCCATTTTGCAATACACCACAACCATAAAAGATCTCATCTTTATAAAACGAACAACAATTGTTCTTAATATTAATTGAAAAACCAGTCATATCCAAACATGAAATAGAAATAATGTTTTTAGTAATGGCGAGAACAAAATAGTAATTTTTTAATTCTAATACTAAGCCCAAAGGCAATGTCAAGAAGTATGTTCCTACAACTAATGAAGCAACTCTTGCTCCATTCCTTACACGCAGGTCAACCAATCTTTTCTACAGTGGTCTACTTCTCTTTAGTCTCTGCATATTTATACAAATATCAAATTCACATTCAGTATCTAATAACCAAAAAGCCAATGAAATAGACATATTAACCTCAATAACAAGAATACCTGAAACAGAAGACAATGAAATAGACATATTAAGCCTTGTAATTTTTCTTCCAATGACCTTTCACTCCATAGTGATAGCACGGATCATCAGACTTACTATTTTCCTTGTTCCCTTCAACTGTTTTGTTATTACTCTTAGCCTTGTTGGATGTTCTCTTAAAACTTCCTTTAGTCTTCCTCTTAGTGTCCTTAGAGGATTGAATAGCTAAAACATGCCCAATACTAGCTTTAACATTGGGCTCAACAGTCTAAAGCATATTCAGCACCTCAGGGAGTGTGCATTTTAATGTTCATGATGAATTGTGAATAACTTTCAAGCAGAGATTGTAGAACAAAGTTAATACTTAGTTCGTGGTCCATTATGAATCCCAATTGACCCAATTTCTCAATAAAGCCAATTATCTTCAGCACATGAGCACTGATTGAAGATCCTTCTGCACTGGCACGTGATTGCTCATCATACAACTCTTTGAGATGAAGAATCATAGTGTAAGCATTCATACCCTCATATTATTTCTACAACTTAGGTGACATAGCTACAAGCATCACACATGTTGTAGTACTATCGTCATCACTGTGTTTGATATAAGCAACCACCTTTTCCTTAGTAGTGTTTTTAGTAGGTACCCCTGCAAAAGGGTTGCTCAAGGACTTACCCAATTTTCTCATGCCTGAGAACAATTCTCAAATTGCGGTGCCAATCAAAAAAATTTGGTCTAGTAAGTTTGTTAACATCCAGTATGCCTCTCAAATTCATATGATTACCCATGATTCAAAAACTGTAAATTATGAAAAATAAAGAATTAATATGTATTATGATGCATTGCATAAATTTAATATGGACTTTAATTAAATGTGCTCCCACTCTTTAAAATAAATTTATGACCCTCATACATAAATTATAAAATTCACATTTGATTCCTAGTGGGCTGGGATCACATCTGTTATATCAATATCTAGAGTATACTCAACAAATCTTTATAAAACATTTGGGTAGATACTATTATCAATTGTATCTCCATACAACTCTTGGACCATTAAGTTGACAACTCTTTGTCTTCACACATCTTATGTGTTAGCTTACATGCATCTAAAAATCTTCTTGAGTGTACTCAACAAAAGATAAATTTTAATTAAGTCGAACCCACCATTCATAAATATCAAATATTTCATAGCGTCAAACATATCCTTAATAGACCAGCCTTGAGTGTATTCAACAAGTTGAGATCAATTTAGGACCCTCGTTTCTCACTATTATGATGGAAGACAAATAATAACACTGACTTAATATCTCACTACACACGCACATCAAACATGCAAATAAACATACATATAATAGTATGAATGATTATGGGCTTATTCTATTTAATCTTCCTCTAGACTTCTCGAGCCAAAAAGAAGACTAGTTGGTTAATTCCTAGGGAGTATTGCATTGAATCGGTATTAATGCACCATCTCCATGGTTTCCTCCTTTTCTTGCATCTTCAATTAGTCAAATTACAACATATATCCTATACTAGTTGGCACGCAGGCTAATAATAACAATAATAATTTATTGTATTAAAAATGTATAGCACAAATAACACAAATACCCTTAATCAATTTATTTGGAAAATGAAAAGAAAGGGTAAAAATGACTTTGGACACTTTGCACCAATTTGGTGCAAAGTGAATAATGTTGCATTGGAGTTGTTTTGCACCAAAAAATGGTGCATTGTGGTATTTTGGGACATGCATTAGAGATGGCCCTAGATTCGGATTGGATAAGTTGATCAACAACTCCACAGTCTACAAGTGGGTATTGTTTATTCTTCAACACAATCTCATCTCATAAAATGTTAATAATAATAATAATAATAATAATAATAATAGAAACATAAAATAAAAAAGAAAGAAAAAAAGTAGAAGCAAAATGTCTTTTCTAGATATTTTGCAAAAGCAAAATATAAAGCCCTGGTCAATGATACACATTATTTTGAGACAATCAATTCACTCCTCATAAAGAAATCTTGTTTGTCATATATGTATCAAGCATATCGAGTAATTTATATTTCATTCAAGAGAAAAATCGACACGTTCTACTCTGTAATAATTCACAGCATGCATAATCATACCAAGATCTTTTGAATTGTTGAATCGCTTTGTTTTCCAAAACTCTAAATCTGCAATTTTTTTGTACTCCAATGATTTCAATCCCGATCACAATGGAAAGGGATTATTAGCCACAACATAAGTGCTAATTTTTGGAAGTTTTCATGACAAAATAATGGTTCAAGGTGCCTTTCAATTTTGATGATATTTTTCATATGAATTTCATAATTTTCTTGCCATCCTTATTTCTCACAAATGCTAGACAAATAATTGGAGGTTAAAAATGGGAGTTATGGGGGGCTTTAAGTTTGAATTCTATATTCGAACCACTCCCTCCAACCCTTTGATATCTTATGGGTTAAGTAACCCCACATGAGAGATCTGCGACCTGTATTCACTATAGGAAATATCACACTCAACAACCATAATAATGGTCATAAAATATACATTTTTGGTTATTGATCACATTCAACGACCAAAATTACTTGGTTGTTTGTTGATCGAAAAAGATGCGTTCGCGAATGTATTCAATAACTAAGAATACATTTGGTCGTTAAATGTATTATTTCAACAACTAAATAACTGATCGTGAAAGGTTTGAATAACAACCGATTCTTTTTTCAATGACCACTTATTTGGTTGTTCTATCCACTATTTTCATCGTTAAAATACAATGAAAGAAACCAATTTTTAATTACTTTTCATTTCAATAGCTATAGAAATGGTCGTTAAAAATTAACATTAACAATCGATTAAGTTTGTCGATGATTAACATTGAATTTCCATTATTATTTCCGTTGCTAATTTGAATTAAAATTTTAAAAAAAATTATGATTATTATTTTAAACACTTATTATATTAAGGTTTAAAGTAAAAAATTAATTTAAAAAAAAAAAAGGAAAAAGGCTGAAGTTCAAACTAACTAACATTGAACATGAAATTGCAAACATATTCATTCAATCCCTTAAATTTTGAGTTCAAAACAACATAAAATAGATATAATTTACAAGATTAGTTAAAGTCCAACTATTGAAGAAACTTTGTCTTTATGCAAACGAGTATACTTCTTGCGAAGGGTATGACCTACATATAAATAAGAAAAAACTCATCATAAATTTCTTAAAATCTAAATTCTACTTTTATGGACAGGTTTACATAATTTTTTTAAAATCAAGCAAGTGAAACTAAAATAAATTCATAAATGTCATAATAAGAAAGTTTCTCCTTTTTAACTAAGAATACATGAAAACATAAATCCTCATTTAAGTAGTACCGGAATTTACCTAAAGCTAAGTCGAGAGTTGAAAGGAAAACTATGTTTAAGATGCACGGGTTTCAGTAATTGAACTTACACATTTGATTCGAAGAGTCCTTTCCTAAAAGATTGAAACCAAGGCAGAAAATCTAGTTTTTCCTTACATCAAATTCAACTCAGCTTTTCTCTCCATCCAACCCCCCAAATATTGCAATCATCCATACATTAAAATGGCAGAAAAAAATAAAGAGCAAATAAGCAAAATGCAAAAACTGTCCATTTTCTCTCTTTTAACATAATCAAGCTCCTCAAAGAAGTGAAAAGCTCATTCATCAACCAATACAACAAGGTTAACGGATATCTTAAAAATTAGATTTGAGGTGGATTCACTACTTGTTAATCACCTCTTCCACAAATAATACACAACAAGAAAATGAACAATCAGTACCTATAGAAATTTGCAAAGAGAAAGTCCCAAGTGGCTTTTAATGAATAAATCTACTGCTAGTCTCAAGGACAAAGGCCTCTGTACTTTGACAGCTACCAAATCCCAATTCTCGTTTAGCTGGCCCTTGTAGACTTGGTCGAGGGATGCTGTAGTTAGCTTTCAAAACATGGAGATAGTATATGAGCTTTATATACAAGATAAATTAGGGACACAATATTGAGAATTTGTGAAAGTGAAAAAAATAATAATAATAATGCACACTTGCAGCAAATGACGCTATATAAATGGTAGCCAGAAGTCAATGGTCATTGAGATTACCAATGGCTATGAGGGAGGAAGAAAGTTCAGAGTAGATGTTACACCATTGTTGTCCAAGCTCCTCTTCAATAAGAGCCATAGCCACATCAACTAGAAATGATGGAACCTACACAATGGACAAGACAAAAAGTTAGAAACAAATTATCAGTTTAGATGAAAATAGTATGTGTTATGCCCTAAGTCCAATCGATTTAGGTTGTAAAACACTTTTAATATATTTGATACATTCATTTTTTTGGCAAGATCTATTATTTATTTAAATCAATATTCTAATGAATTATAGTAAATAATGGAGTCCATAGATTCAAGTTTCAGTAATTTGTTAATCACAAGGAGTGGTGATTGTGATATAAAAATTGCATATGATTGAATCTTAAGTAATCCATGGTCAAAGTAATAATGAGATACATATATCATTATTATGGATAAACCACCACGTGTAGTATTTCTTATGAAATAACTGATCTCACAGGCTAAAGTTGGTGACACTTAAATGAATATGTGGATGTTTTGTTATAGAACAAATTATTGGAGACCTGTTGGGAGATTCCACATGGATAACTATCTGAATGTCAATTATTAATCTTGAATGTTCGATAGTGAAATTGGTCCTTTGACTTAAAGTTATCATAGAGCCTTAGATGATGGCAGTCATACTTTGGTAATGTTGGATGTTGATCTACTAAGGGTTCCTAATACAGCATAATTCGGGTAAAAATCATATAAATATTGTGAATGACCAATAGAGGATTTGTCACTCTTAGATAGTAAAAGATTATGATCTACATTTATTCAATTAAGTTGATAACGAAATCCTTGGTCAAGGTATACTCATGAGTCGAAAATGAGTTTTCGACTTGTATTGACTTAATAAAGAAATGAAAGATATGATCGATAATTGAGATTGACACTTATCCGTATCTCGTAATTAATTAGATCATATTGACGAAGGGATTATATAGTTTCATAGTAAACGAACAAGTTTGATTTTGTCATACCACGTAACATTTTCCATCACGTGTTGCCCCGAAACTTTGCTAGATGTCAATTTGGGACGACAAATGTGAATTAATGATAAATTAAAAGGGTGTTTTAATTTATTAATTTTGATTAGATCAAAATAATAATTCACGTCTTTAGACATCGTGATTTGGAAACTAATGGGTCACATACAAAAGGAGAACGAGAAGATTGAGATTTACCAATTAATTAATTTAACAAGTGTTGGATAAATTAATTAATAGTGTTGCTTATTAATTGGTTCGAAATAAGTAATTGGATTAATTAATTTATGGATCGTATTTAATTAAACAGGTTAATTAAATATTGGACCAGGTCAGTAGATGGGTCAAGCCCGTTTGGGCTTATATAAATAAGCAGTTAGGGTTAAAAAACTGTAGAGATTTTCATTCTTCTTGCTAGCACTGGAAAAGTAAACCTTCTCTCTCAATCTTGTTTCCTGTGTGAAATTCCATTGGAAGCTAGACAATTAAACAGTTGTGAGTGGTAGATCAAAATTGTTGGAACAAAAGAATAGCAAAGGAGTTTGCAAAATTAAAGAAAGGTACAATTTCTATCTAAACAAAAAGAATCCTTGGTGGAAATTAAAATTTGTTTTATTTTCCGCCGTGCATGATTAAATAAATTCCCAACAAAAATTAGAATAAAAAACTAACAAGGCCATGCTAAATATACAATAATACCTCAGTCCATTTGAATGAAATGGAGACAATCATCTGCATCCGTCTGCAGAGGCAACAACCTCCTCCCATTGAAACTAAAGATACAATTTAAATGGATATGAAAAAGTAGGGAACTCAAGAGCAAGATTTTCAATTAAAAAAGAAATCGATTAGTAAATTACACAAATGTATACTGATAACGAAAATCAGAAATCAATTAACCTTGCACAGGCCAAAATCAACAGGAATTGTATCCTCATGCATACCTTTAGTAGCCTTCAACATCCTAAAAATCACCATGGCACCAAAAATTGATATCAAACCATAATGAAAGAACCTAAATGTTACAAATACAAAAAAGCCCTTTCTAAAAATGAAAAATATACCTCAGTCCTTCTTACCTGCAATCAAATCTAAACTTAAATGACCCGGTCTAAATGAAATGGGGTCAATCACCTGCATATGTCTACAAGGACAACTACTAGCTACCATCGAGACTAAAGGCACCATTTAAATGGAGATGAAAAAGCGGGGAACCTCAGAGCAAGTTTTTCAATTAAAAAAGAATCGATAAATTGAAAATGAAAAAAGAAAATACCTTCAACATCACCCATCTTCTTTTCAATTTCACAAGACATCCGAGATACATACCAAAGAAAGGAAAAAAACAAAGAGGTAAAGTGGTTTAGGATTTATTGCCGCTGTTAGAGAGGAGAAACAGAGGTGAGGAGAATGGAAGGTCTAGGGCTTCATTTTATTTCGTAGTACCAGAGAAGGGGAATTGATGTAAAGAAGCAGAAGATGAAGGCAAAGCAAAAAAAGAGGAAAAAGTTTTAAAAATATGGGGGAAAAAACAAAAAAAAAAAAACAAAAAATCAAAAACGAATTTAGAATGTTGCGAAATTTTTAAGCGGGATTGAAATTTTTTGGAGGGGGAAATGTTTGAAATTAATATATAATTATTTTTATTATTTAATTTGATTAAATTATTAATAAATGCATATTTGATTTTGATTAAAGTAGCATAATACTTTATTATGTGATAATTTATAATTATTATTGGAAAAATATTTTAAATTATTGTTTATACACTAAAAATTATTTTAAATTAATGATTACTTATTATAGCACAAATAAATTCGTTAAGTTAATCTATTTATCATGTTAATATCGATAATCGAATTTTTTAGGGACAATTCACTTTCTCGAAATACGTCACTTTTGTTCATTTAAATAGTTGAATCATATATATTACTTAGAATCGAAATCGAACGATTCAAGTTCAACTATGGTTCTAGTAATTACGTGTAATAAAATGGTTCTATATACGAAATACTCGAAGTATTTTGGATAATTTTCTGTGTCACTCTCGACCATTCTGTGTATTGTACTGTCAAGAATTTTATTCCCTATTCACATGTGGCCAATTATGTTCCGAACAAGATGGGTTCAGAGTACCCACCTCGTTTATTTTATTTTTTATTTAAATAGGATGGAACACCCGAAGTATACAGTTATAGAAGGACGTAATCATCTTGAAATTATTTTAATACTTTTGACAATAAATATTATGCTTATGGTTAATTACCTTAGTTAAAAAATTTAAACAATTAAAACTATTTTTTCCTTTCATAGTCATTCTTAATGACCAATAATATAGCTGTTGAATGTCGAAAACTATTTTGGCGCCAAATTAGAGTTGTTAACCAGATTGTCATAAACTTTCAATGACTAAACATAATCAGTTGTTGAATGTTACCTTTAACGACTATGTAGTACTAGTCGTTGAATATCCAAAACTATTTTGATGCCAAATTAGATTTGGTAACTAGGTTGTCATAAACCTTTAACGACTAAAAATAATTGGTCGTTGCATGTCACTTGTAATGGCCACTAAATAAATAGTCGTTGAATACAACGAGATTATGGCCGTTGAATATTTACTATATTATATGTGTTTCTAACAACCAATTTTGTTGTCGTTTAATATGCACTGAATTTTAGCACAAATTTTTTATTTGGTTCCCACTCACAACGACCAATTTTTATTTGGTTGTTGAAAATATAGAATTAACAACTATTTTTTTTTTCGTCGCTATATCTATTTTCAACTAATTTAAAATTCTATTGTTCATCATTCAATATCTACGACCAAACTTATAATGTAGTTGTTGAAAAGAGTTTTTAACAACCAAATTGATTTGGTTTTTGAAACATTAGTTGTATCAATTTTCTTTTAGTGATTTTTCAACATCTCTCACTCGCACATGATATTTTCTCCCTTTCTTAGGGCGTAATAGATTTTAGTTCAGGTATTTTTCGGTACCTAACTTGAGTTCTCATTCATGTTTATTCATCCAGACAATCTCAAATCGAAAACTTAGTCTCGATAATAAACAGACTTAATAGATAACAAAATCTATTTCGATTACTTACTACAATCTCATCTTGATATCTCATTAAGGAGATCGGATCATGTACACAACATGATCCCTTTGTCTCATCTCAACACATATCAAAGTATCTAAAGCAATTATTCATGTGAGTGAAATAATCTCAACCTATTCGACTTCCTTTGTACATTTATGCAAATCAATATCTCGTAATCCTAACATTAGATTATACATGAACTCAAAATTGTTTATCTGTAGGAATACAAAACTCAATCAAGAGTTTTCTAATATACTAAGTATCATATTCTACGCAATTCTAGATATTTGATATTATCAACAAGTATATCTCTATACATCTTCAGAGTATGATGATTACATACTATCATTGAAGTAGATATATCACAAAGACACTTCCTTTACTCTGTGGTGTTTGAGGGGTAGGAGGTTTCATGAAACAAGTAATGGTGAGTAAAATAATTGCGAAATTCTCGATCTACATACTCGCCGCCATTATCAAAACGAAGTATGCGAATAGTAGTAGAGAACTGGGTTTTAACCATCTCATGAAATGAGAAAAAATAGAAAAAACTTCATCTTTATTTTACATTAGATATAGCCATGTCATCCGAGTGCAATCATCTACAAAAATCAAAAGCTATCGAACACCGGACATAGTAGATTTGGGAGATGGTCCCCACACATCAGAATGAATCAACTCAAAAGGTATCGACTCTTATTCAAACTCAAGGGATAAGTAGCACGATGACTCTTGGCTAAGGTGCAGGTCTCGCATTTAAAATCCAAATCTGACAAACCCGAAAATAAAGTAGGAAAAACATGTTTTAGATAATCAAATGAAGGATGTCCTAACCGACGATGCCACAGCCAAATGTTCGCCTTGTTCCGATCAGTGGTAGTGCTTGCATGATTAGCTCGACAGATGCCAAAATCTTCCATATAGTATAGCCCCCTTTTCTCAGTACCACGCCCAATTATCTCTTTGGTGAGAATATCCTGAATAAGACAAAATATAGGATAAATTAGAACAACACAATTTAACTCCATCATGATTTGGCTCACTGACAATAATATATGTGACAATGATGGCACTAGAAGAGTATTAATCAAGGAGAGGGATGGCGACATTCTCATTGTACCAGCCCCTTTTACCAGAGATACGTCTCCATTAGCATTAGCAATGCTAGTACGCCAAGGAGAGGATCATTCCAAAAAATTGCCGACATCATATGTCATGTGGTCTGTTGCTCCTGAATCAAGAATCCAACCGGTATAAGATTCAGTGTAATTGGTCCCAAGAAAAGCCATACTATCGAGCTTGGATATTACTGGAACCATTTTATTCATAGATTTCGTGGTCATTTTCCAATAAATGTCCCAAAAGAATAGGCAGAGGCAATAATGCAGTAGGAAGAAAGACCACAGAAATAATTCAAGCTAAAAAAATGACTCAAGTTCTCATGACCCAAAACCAGCCCAATAAATCAGGTCCAAAACTAGCCTAACAATAAAGTGATTGTTGACAGACATGTGGGAAAAGTCTCAAATAAGTGGGCTTGAAGGTGTAAACCTTCTCTCTCGACTATCTTCTCCAGTTCGGTCTATTCAGCAAAAAAAGGCAAGAAATTTGGAGCAACAAGAAATAGTGGAGGCTCTCACCATCCATAAAGATCTCTAAAAGTTCAGAGAACCAAAATATGAAAGACGAGAAATTTTATTGCAAAGAATCAAGGACGAATTTTGATGTTGCTGCCGCCATTTTCTGAAGACTGGAACTCAACCTTTGCCTAGAATAACACTTTCCAGAATTATGCTAAAATAGAAGAAATCAGAGATCTGCTTTCATTTGAGCAAAACACAAAAAAGGAGGATGAATTAAATCTCAGAAACGAAAAAGCAGCAGGAAGAAATCCCTACTCTGATACCATGTTAGAATAAAATAAACTTGAATGTATATTCATCTATATTATTACAATATTGGTGTATTTATATAGATAAAACTAGGCTATATAGGGAGTGCAAATATTGAGGCTACAATTGTCGATCCGACGTTGAGCTATAATTGAGGGATTGCATTGCATGATTCTTGCCTGTGATCCTCCCTTCAAGGACAACTCACGGCAACACAAACTACATGATGATAAAGGGAAAAGTGTGTCTTTCGGTGGAGAAACAAGAATTGGTGATGTTCTTGCTGTCATTGTTGGGATTCTGGCAACTCCAACAATGGCTGCTTTAACTTCTATTCCAGAAGATTTGGTTTCGGCTGTTAGAACGTGTCTTGCTTATTCAATGAAGAGGCTGATGAAGATTCAAATTCTTGTGAGAGAACCTTTAATCTGCCATAAAGTTGCATCTGTCACCACTGTCTGCATGAATAAAACTGGAACCTTAACTATGGCTTCCATGGAGGTGCTACTTTTCATCTCCCAGTGCACTTATCTGTTCTTCATGGTCAATTAACAACTTCTGTAAAGTTGTTTGTGAATAGATAATACCGTCCTATAGGCATAACAGGATATTAGAAATGAAAATTGCTAAAGAAGATTAGGTAATATGTAAAAACTACAGGGAAAGTGTTAATGGAAGGTTCAGCATACAAATTTCAAAGTCAATGTTTCAATAGTACATGCGTTCAACAGGCTCCTTATGTGATTGATGTCAATGGCAATACAAGATTCATTTATCTTGTCTGTAGGTAACCAAGTTCTGGCAAGGTCTAAACTCCATTGAAGTTTAGCATAATTTGATTGCTCCAAGTGTACATGAATTACTGCACCAAGGAATTGGTTTAAACACTACTCAACCCCCTTCAAGGTCTTCATCATCATCTCCTATAAATTCAACTGAGAAGATAATTTTTGAGTGGGCTGTTAAGCAGTTAGGGATGGATGTGGAAAGTCTGAAGAAAAGCTGCACTATTCTTGAAATCAAACCATTCAATTCAAAGAATAGGCAAAGCAGGGTTTTGATCAGTAAAAATGGCGACAATACGATTCAAGTACATGTGATAATTCCAATGTGCTCTCATTATTATGAGAGTAATGGAAATGTAAAAGTGATGAACTAAGATTCCAAAGCTTTATTTGAGCAAATTCTTGCAGGCATGGCAGAAAGTTGCCTCAGATGTATAGCTTTCGCACACAGGAAAACGTTAATAAGAGATTTCATCATCTTTCAACAGCAGCTGATTCTATTAAGCCTTGTCGGATTGACAAATTCATGTCGAAGTGGAGCAAGGGAAACAATGGAAGATTGTCGTAGAGCTGGAATCAGCGTCAAATTGATCACCGGAGACAACAAAGTAACTGCCACAATCATGGCCACTAAGTGCGGAATAATTGAGCCTGATTACCAGCCTGGTGAAGTGATAGATGGTGAGGAATTCCGGAATTTTAGCTTAGAAGAGCAAATGGCGAAAATTGAAAATATCTGCGTGCTGGCAAGAGCCACTCCTGATGACAAGTTACTTATGGTCCAATCTTTGAAGTAGAAAGGCCATGTGGTTGCATTCATTGGACGAGGCATTGGAGATACACAAACCCTTAGAGAAGCAAATGTAGGACTTTGTTTTGGAACCCAAGAGGCAGAAATTATCAAAGCATGCTCAGCCATTGTCATGTCATGCAAAGTTTTTCCTTTCATCATTGATATTTTGACATGGGGTAGGGGAATATACGACAGTGTCCATATTTATACTCAGTTTTTGCTCATTGCAAGTTTTGCTGCTCTGGTAATTGACTTTGTGATGGCTGTTTCATCTAGCGAACACCTTGGTTTGAATGCTGTGGTAGCTATTTCAACAGGAAAATTTCCATTTCTGGTGTTTCAACTTTTGTGGATGAAACTGATTGCAGGTACTTTAGCAATTCTTGCACTCAATATAGAGAAGCCGTCTCAAGATCTTATGCGGAGGCCACCAAGAAACTTGAAAGAGCCGCTAATCACAGCCCAAATAGATAAAAAAAATTGGGGCTCAAGATTTATATCAGATAGCCATCTTTCTGGTTATACATTTCAAAGGCAAATCATTATTTGATGTAAATGATAAGGAAAAGAATTCTTTGGTCCTTAGTACATAAATTCTCTTTCAAGCCTTCAACATATTCATTCCCAGGCTTTCGAAGAAGAACATTTTTGAGGAGATGCAAAAAAAAAAACTTCTCTTGAGCATGATCGGACTAATTATTTCCATTCAATTTATAATGGTGGAACTTCTGAATGAGTTTTCAGGGATAGCCAGGCTAGGATTTGGCCAGTGGTGCTTGAGTATAGCCTTTTCTGCTACACCTTCTATGGTCAATTGGTTTGTTAGGTGCGTGCCTCCTCTGGGAAACTTTAAGCTGCCAATGTTGAAGCCTAAAATTGATTAGTCAAATGCTCTACCTTTCATTATTTTCTAGTCAGAATACAAAATCTGGAGATTGCTTCGAAATCTGTTTGCAGTTTTCTGTTTTCACATTTTGCTCTATCGAACTTTATGTGGTCAATGTTGAAGTGTAATATGGATTAGTTAAATTTCACTATCTTTTATTATTCTCTAGTCTTAGGTTTGTTGAGTAGCACAAACGTAAATTGCAAAATGTAAAATCAATAGAAAATCGAGAAGAAGAACAAGATATGTTCACCCCAATTAATTGGTGCCTGAAGTTCAACAATTTCTTTCTTTTCCAAGTGAAATCCCCTAGTATATGAAAGAGTGAAAAAGTGTATTTGCTATTGTGGAATAAGAAGCCTTCATATCTTAATGCTTACGTTTCCGGTGGAGGTCTACTCAGAGTGCATGACTCCGATGCACTATAACCCATGACTAACTCCAAATTGTAATAAATGAAGCATAAAAGAGAATCCTTTATATAGGACGGCAAATGGAGGGGCTGTTAGTTTCTTAGCCAATTTGGGATTCTGAACAATCCCTTTACGATTGAAAAATTAAAACCCATATTTTGATACACAAATACAATCACATTCTTGTTAAACAATATCAAGTCAAAATCTTAACAATCCCCTTCTTAACTTTGAAGTTTTCGATGTCTCCATATAGAGTTTCTTCCATATCGAACACACAATGCTATAGTCGTTCCTCTTCACCCTCTTGATCACACCACTTGAGAAAGCTTCTGGTTTACTGACATTTAGCATACTGAACCATAAAAAATACAAGCACCACACGACGTAGACACATAGGACAAAGTAGATTTTATTTTATCCTATCACCCGCACTGTTACAATTTACATACCCTTTTAACTTTATCCACTCATTACTTTTTTAAGGATTAGCCCTAAAGTTGAAGTTCCATTACGATATCTTAGGAACCACATAGCTGCCGAATGTTAAAAGTTCAAGGGGTATTCAAGTAAATACTAAGTATATTGGTTGCCTTGTAGGCCTTGTACATATCATAGTGTACATCACTGTACCTATATCGTTAGAGTATGAGACCTTTTTCATGTGGTCTATTTCTTCTCAAGTTGAAGGACATCTTTACTAAGGTAAAATGACCTGCTAAAAGTATTGAAGTCACATTAGTTTCAGTCATCTAATAGTTAGTTAACACTTTTTTGTTATAAGAATATTGTTTCAATACAAGAACGGTGTATTCTATTCCTTAGTATATCAATACCAACTATTTTTTTATTTTTAGCATTAATTATGTCCTTTTCTCAATTTCATTATTTGAATTTTTCTTAATTCCATTTATTTCATACATATTACGACTTATAAATAACGTATTGTCATCATATGGTAACAAGTATTAAAAAAAAAAAAAAACATGTTCTTTCTACTTGTTTTAAAATATAAACAATGCCATAATTACTTCTTTTGAAGCCAATTAGTTGAACAAATGAGCTAATAAACCTTTTATACCATTTTTCAGTATAATTTTTTTAAACCACATTGTTTTCTTTAGAAGATGAATAGGAATCTAATTCACTTTTCTTCACAAAACTTTCAAGTTGACACAAAAAAGTTATTTTCTTCAAGCTCACAATCTAAAATGGCAGTTTTTACATCCAATTGCTCAAGTTGTTGATCAACCTAAGCCACAAATGCTAGCATTATTCTATATGTTAGTATATTTAACTATTGCTAGGAAAATTCATGATAGTAAACCCCTTATTTTTGTTTGTAAAATGTACTTGCATGCTTATAACCGAATTCCCACGAGTGAAACTTACTTGAAATCACAAAAATGATGTTAAATAACTTACCTTCCTTTTGCTTACTTCCTATTCTACTTTGTACTCACTTTTTGGTTAGAAATTCAATCACACGGGAAGGAGTTTGATAGCCACAATCCAAAGACCAAATTTAAGATGTTATACTTCCAAATCAAGTCATAGCCTATATGTGTTTCTCATCTTTTTCTTCACACACGAATTATATATATATTTTTTATATGATATGGGTACAATGGAGGTTGTCTATGGAAGTTGTGGGTTGTGGGAGGTTGAGTTTCAAACTGAATTTCAAACTCCTCCCTCCCATTTACGTTCAATTCCAGTCGAGTCAACCCACATAGGGGACCCGTTTATTCCAACAATTTAATTTAAGAGTACACAACAATATACGCACGTTAGGGATATATATAGCATGTTAGGGATAGATAGTAGCTCTATAAGAGGAAATTAATTCTCGCTGTAACTCAAATGTATCTCATAACACCAGTTCGAGTATTTCTAGCCCCCTCAATTAATCAATGAAAATAATCAACTTTATCATTTATGTTATATTCACAATTGTGTTGCAAAAGTGAAATAGTAAATGCATTTGTCCAGTGGGTGAATACAAGCTGGGGTGTCAGATAAAATAGGAGTTATCTATATATTTATTCATCTAGGCAATCTCAATCGGGAACTTGATCTAGCTATTAAATAGATTTAATGAATAGTAAAATACATGTTGATTAGTTTTTGAAATCTCATCTTGAAAGCTCATCAAAGCGAATGGAACATATTCACAAAGTTTGTAAATTGAAAAGAACATATTGGGCTTTTTCAAATAAATTCGTTAATCGTGACAAAATTGTGTGATCTTTTCAAATAAAATTACCATAGATTGATCTTTTCAATTTACAAACTTTATTCTCTTGACGTATTTTAATGAAATCTACTGGTTGTTATGTGTAGATTTCTTCATATAATTCTCCATTGAGAAAAGCAATCTTCATGTCAAGTTGATGTAACTCTAAATCTAAACATGTCGCTATGGCTAAGATTAGGCAAATTAAGTAAATCTCACTACTGGTTGAAAGGCCTCCACATTATCTATACCGTCTTATTGAGGGTAACTCTTCACTACCAAGAAAACCTTGTACCTCTCTATAGTCCCATCAGCTCTTTGTTTTATCTTGGAAATCCATTTGTTCCCAATAGCTGTCCTATCATTCGAAAGATCAACCAAGTCCTAGACTCGCCCTTCAATCTCGAAATGACATTAAAGTATATTTTTTCTAGTACTCTTACAAATTGAAAAGTCCAATATGACCATGTCACTTGGACAAGGTCAACAATGTTGGTTATAGTAACCCCATCTCTGAAGCTACTATCCTAATGTTAGTACCTCCCCCGTCAGAAGATAAAGCTAAAATGATGAGGTATTAGGTAAAACATCTATAGTTGACGCGGAGATGATAAGTATAGAAGAAAAATGTCTAATAGATGATGGCATTGATTTGCAAGCTATACAGTCAGAATTCCAAGCCTCTCCATTGGAGAAGTCGACAAGTTTATAGATGAAACATGTAACACCCAAAATCTAGATACACTAGATTTGGAATTATTATCATTTAATTTTCGCTTAAAATCATAAATGTGGAAAACAATTAGATTTTTCTAATATAATAAAAATTAATGATTTTATTTGTGCAAAATAAATAGTAGAGAACAATTTTACTTAATAAAAAAATAAGATGATTAAATTAAAGGATTTCATTATTACAAAATGAAATAAATCCTCAAATATGTTATGTGCATATGAATTACTTTAAAATAAATACATTTTTCCAATGTGTATCCCATTTTCTTCAATTTCTTTAAAAACTTTAACTTCGATATTGTCGGTTTACTTGGTGCATCGTCTAGCCAATCAAAATATAGTGGACTATTGTTATTTGGAGCCCAATTTATTCTACCTTAAGAGTTGCAAAGTGGTTAATATTAAACATTAAACCTTCATTATTAAACATTGGTCGAATGTGTCGGTCCACCACCCCCAATTTTCCAATCACAACTTTCATAGCATAGGCATATACCTCTTAACAAAAACATTCAAGACACATCTTTTTCAAATATTTTTTTATTCATTGACATTTGAAAACTTTTTATGTTTTGAAACTTCATATATGCTTATGGGTGCATTGGCATTTATGAATATTTCATAAGAAGCTTTAATGACATAAAAGTTAATAATCAAGTATCATGCTTACATAATGACAACTTAGGAAACACGTGTATACATTTAATCATACGACTTACGCATGAAAATACGAGAAGGTTTACTTACATTGATCTGAGTAAATTTATTTTTCAAATGATGGGTGGAGATATTCTTAACCACCCATAAAATAAAAGAGTAATACTATTTGCTATCACTCACGCCCTATGTGACATACATGTGGCGGTTAATAATTTGATGCATTATTGTGTTAGTTTTTTACTGCCATATGCATCAATTCACTAACAGCCATGTAGAAGAACTAGAGTAGTAAAGGACTACAAATAACATTATTTCGAAATAAATGTGCCCAAAATTCTAATGCATTACCATTAATTTAGAAATTTCTTCAAAATGCACTGTTTAAATATAAACCTCAAACATTATTCTATTAAATTAATTTTACATATTGATTTTTATAAAACCCTTTATGTAAACAAAATTATTAAGATTCATAAAAATATATTTCGAATTCATTGTAAAAGGACATCATAAATTCATTAGATACAAACTAATTAATAACTATCAAACTAATAAGCCATTCAAGAAAATTATAAAAAGAACATATATACACAAACTACAACACAGATTCATGTTTAGATACATATAGACCCTGTTTGATTTATATTATCAAAAAAAATCATCTTTTAACAAACTCATTTTCAACCACACATATTTATAATAAAATATTTTGAACACAAATTCAAAATATTTAGTTCACTTTTTAACAATATATTCTTCAAAAATTCATACTTATAAAACTCGTTTTCAATTAAAAAAAATGGAGCTCAAACATAGGTATAATATATATATATATATATGCAAGCCTATATACGTAGGGACATATATATTTATATATAGCTACCTGCATAAAAATACCCACACAAGCCTACATATATACACACATAAACATATACATATAATGCGCACATAGATATAGTTATAAAACACGACCGACACGAACTCTTTTTTCCTTGACTAAGGTTTGTTCCCCTGTTTTCCTGGCAATGTTTTTGTCATGACAATTTTTATAGCGTATCCAAAGAATAATACTTTATTCCTTCATTGGGATTTTCCCATAGAGTTTTTCCTAAAAGGGCTTTAATTAGGCATATTCTTTGCGTGATGAATGTTTGTAATATACAAGATATTTACCCTCAAAATATACTCCTATATATATAAGACTCATGAACAGATTGGTAAGAGCTATTTTTCGAATTATCATGTTACTACAATAATTAAATGTTGATAAATATTTTGTATGAAAATGCTGTTATTCGAAGACATTGATGTAAAAGATATGATACTGAAGACATTGATGTACAAGGCATGGATCTTTTAATACAAGAATTAAAATCAGAGGAAGTAGTTGTACTCTTTGTCCTTCAATCAAGTTTTGTTCCATTGGGTTTTCTTAACAAGGTTTTAACGAGATAGTATTTTATTACTCCAAATTATTTTTTTCATTTGTTGGCATTTTTGTCTAATCTTTGCCAAATAATATTTCAATAAGATAATTATTGAGTAAATAGTTATTTAAGGTGAAGTGTTGTAAAATATAGTAGTATTTATGAATGACTTTTATATTCTTGTAGTCCTAGTCATTATGACAGTTGTGTCCCCTGTAGTCCTAATTCTTCTAAAAAAATACGGGGCTTTGACTCTCATTATAATACATACAAATTTATTGGTTTCACTCTAGTTTATAACAAATAATTCGAACAAATAATTTTAAAACTTTAATCATCTCAGAATAAATTATATTTTTAATAAATATATATAATTTTTAAGCATGGACCTAGCGGTTTCATCAGTAACCCTAGATCTAGTACCTCAACGGAGTCAATATTCTGGCTAGTTCTAATGACTATGCACATACCTATTTATAAAATATACATGTACATTCATACCACATATATACATTGTGACTAAAAAATACCCATGGACCTTTATGCGTGTACTCACATACAAATAACACTAACAACATATATACACACATTCATCGATTTTTTGCAAACTTATTATAAACATGTTTTAATAATTTCAATTGTAATATAATCATTGCAAAATGAAATCAAACGTCAATTTTGAAGTAATATAATAAAAATTTACCACCTCACAACAAATTTCCCATTTCTAGAATATAAAGCACGAAATCGTTCTTGAATGTTATGCAGTCGACTTTTATATGTAAGGAGGTGAAGTAAAATAGGTCTTAATTTCTAACCTAATGACAATTCATTGGCTTAATTCGTGCTAATTAATTTTAAGATTTCTTATTTATCTTATTAACTTATTTGAATCATTTAATTACTTTTATCGATTTAAAATATTATTTTATACTAAATTACACTAAAATGTGCTTGTTAAGTAGGAAATATTCTAAAATTGACGTTTAGCTTAATTTAAAAGTAAGACAAGTTAAAAGTACATGATAGAATTGATATATTGGATAAAATATAATCTGTTTGCTAAAATTATAAACATGTTACACTTAATTAAAATTGTAGCATCAATAAATATATAATCCAGATAGATATGATAATTACTAGAAACAAGCATGTGGCGATACAGAATCAAAATACTCCAAGTTGAAAATGATTTGTCTGAGAGACTAGGAAAGGGTCTAGAAGAGTTTCTGAAAGGAATTCAGATGTTTTTTCATGGAGGTATGAAGATATGGTGGGGATCAATTCGAATGTATCGTGCTATTCTACTGATCCCAAATTTCATCCTCATAAAGAAATGAGGATGCTCCTCAACCTAGAGAGATATGCAGCCACGTTGAAGAGGTTGACAAGTTAATATCAAATGACTTTATATTAGGAACTACATTATTTGAACTTTGGTGGCCAACCTAAATCCCAATACGAAAGTCCAAAGGTATTCTAAACGTGGCATGTCCGAAGGATATCTTCCCCGTATCTTACATTGATCAATTAATTGTTACGACAACAGATGTGCTATGGTAAGCTTCATGGATGCTTATTCAGATTACAATGAGATCCCCTTGTATGAACCAAATGAAGAACATATCTCATTCATCATAGATCCAGGTCTATATTGTTATAGTGATACCTTTCGAATTGAAGAATGTTGGGTCACCTATCAGCAATTAGTGAGTTGAATCTGCTGATTACATCCAAAAAATTATGGAGTTATTTATAGATAATATGTTGGTGCAAATCTTGTAGGCAAGCAAGCACAAACTCACATCGAATGAGCATTTATCATTATTCGACACTATCAGACGAAGCTTAATCCCATGAAGTGTGCATTTAAGGCTGCCTCAGCAAGTTTTTGGAATTCATGGTTAACGAAAGAGGAGTTGAAGCCAATCCAGAAAAGATTAGGACTATTTAGAAATGAATCTCGTAAAAATCTGAAGGAGGTGCAAAGTCGAACTGGAAGGATAGCAACCATAAGTCGCTTAGTCTTGAAGTCCACTTGTTTAAAACTATCAAGGAAAGGAAGAAATTCGAATGGATCTCAGAATGTGAAGAGGTCATCGTGGCCCTAAAGAAGCATTTCAGTAAAGCTCATCATTGTCTAAACCAGTTCAATGGGAAGTCCTGTAAATATATTTGTCTGATTTGGAAAGGGCCACTAGTGCTTTACTAGTTTAGGCATACATCAGACATGGAAATTTTGTCTCTTGCATTAATTATAGCTTCTAGGAAATTTAGGCTGTATTTCAAGTCCATATCATAGAGGTACTTAATAAATTATCTGTTGAGGCAAGTTCTCCAAAAGCCTGACTTTTTAGGGAGGTTAACGAAGTGGACAATTGAACTCAGTCAATTCAACATTCAGTCTTGACCGAGGACAACTATCAAGATGTGTGGCATTCACTGAGGGGCCTGTAGTTCCGACGGATGTTAAAGAACTTGAGTCAGCCAGGTATAAACAATGGAAATTGTTTGATGTCTCATCCTGAAAGTCTGCGTTGGGATAAGGACGAGGCATATTGCTAATTAGGCCAGAGGGACATCATCTTAACTGCGCCTTGAGGTTCAATTTTCAAGCTCCAAATAATGTGGCAGAATATGAGGCACTGATAGCTGGGATGGAATTAGTAAAGGAGATGGTGTAAAAGAGATAGTGACTCCAAGCTTGTAGTGAATCAAATGAGTGGTCGCTTTGCAGCTAAGGACAAGAACATGGCTCTTTATTTGAAACATTTCATGAATTTACTCTCAAATTTCAAGAAAATTTTAAATTCTTCAAAACCCTCATGCGGAGAACAATAGTGCCGATGCTCTATCCAAATTGACTAGTAATAAGGATTCACAACTGTTGAAGGTTGTTCGAATTGAGTACCTAGAGAAGTGTTCTACCAAGGCTAAATATGAGATAATTATTATTTGTCAACAAGCCAAGTCGATGAAAGATTTTTTCAATTACTTTATGAATCATAAGCTTCTAACCGATATGGCCGAGGCTAAAAAGCTGAAGCTGGGAGCAATCTGTTCATATTAAAGGATGAAATCATGTCCAAACGTAATTTCTCCATTCCCTTACGATAATGGATGGGTTATAATCTATTGTGTGAAATCATGTCCAAACGTAATTTCTCCATTCCCTTATGATAATGGACGAGTTATAATCTATTGTGTGAGGTACAAGAATGAATTTGTTACAGTAGTGAAGGTGGTTTATCAACGGCAAAAAGTTCTTGAGGCAGAGGTATTACTAGCCGACCATGAATAAGGACTTTTTGAATCATGGTAGGCTGTGTGACATGTGCCAAATGTTCTCTAACATATCTCCACTTCATCCCCAAGAACTAATCACAATAAGTAGTCCACTACTTTTTTTAAAAGATGGAGCATATACGTGGTGGGTCCATTATCCAAGGGCCAAGCCGAAGCCCAATATATGATAGTTGCTATTGATTACTTTACAAAACGGTTTGAAGCAGAGTTAATTATAAGGATCACAGATTCTAATACAACGAAATTCATATGGAAAAGCATAGTATGCATATTCAGTATTCCATATTCTTTTGTTCCAGGCAATGGAAGACAATTTGATAATAAAAGTTGAAAGTATTATAAATATACATATATGTTAATGTCCAATTGAGGATCCTTATTATTGTGACCACACTTAAAAAAAAAAAAAATACTATAATTCATTGACTTCTTGGAAAATACTAAAGAAGATAAAAAGGTTTGAGGTAGAATAAAAACGAATATTAAGAAGGAATTTTTTGTAAAGAACGCTATAAGGGTATTTCCTAAACATCTATTCATATTATAGTAACAAAATCATTATCTTCTAGTTTGATACAAAAAAATTAATCAAATCTGGGTTTTATTTTATATTCCTTTTCCATTGGTGGGACGAACTTCTATTTCAAGTGTTCAATAAAGCTAATAGTTAGTACAGCTCCAGCACTTAGTATAAAGAAATCATCTTATGATATTATGCATAACGTTATCAATTTTATTCCACAAAAGAATAAATTGTTTACAAGTAAAAAATGATGAATGGACAATTGAAGATTTTTTATTGACTTCACTTTAATCATACTGAATTTTAAAAAGAACGCACAAGATTAATTATGGTTTTCGAAGATTGATTTTCAAATTACTAACTAATTTAGCTAAGTTGAGCATGCATGAATATTTTTAGAGTAACATTCAATGAGGTATAGTACTAGGATTATGACTACCTTTGTGATATATGAACGATTTATCAATTATCAGTTCTTGTCGATCTTTGCCTCAGTCGAAAGAATGATCCAATAATAATCAATAGCCTCGATCCTCTATTCATATATAAACTTACACATCTCTAATTAAGTTGCAAACATAAAAGCATGCATTAAGTCACAAAGATCATCACGTTGTTGAAGTTGCTCTGCTAAATCATTATGTGCAGGAGTCGAGGTTGCTACTAAACTTGGATCAAATCTGAACTGGTCATTATTTTTCATTGTTATCCATCTTCCAAGGCCATCTTTGTGCATGAAGATCCTAATTTGTGCACATTTACTGGGGTGACTTGACAATCTTCCTCCAACCGGGCATTAGTAATTTCCAACTGATGTGCACATTTTCTGCTCCCTCCTTGGATTAGACTATGTTTAAGTTACATGTAATTCTCCATATTTCAACCTTATAGCTAAGATCAAAGGGTAAAAACCATTTTGATACAACCGTTGTAAATTTATCAACTGGTGAATTAACGTTAGAAAATGATCTGATTGTTTTCATCCTTCATCTAACAAAATCAGTGTTCTAAAATACGCGCATGTGCTTTGCATATGCCCTCATATGCATGATGCATTTTCAAAATACATCACATATGTAGTATGCACATGATAATGTGGCTAACCCATTTTGTTGACGACTATACACGCTTAAACGCAAAAAATTGTACACATTAAAATTTGTGTCAAAATTTGCCAAACAAAGTTCAGCCCATGATTACAACTTAAAATAGAAAATTTAGGCAAAAGACATCAAATTATCCCTAATCACGCAAATTCATGAATTATTAACAATATATAGGGTTTTGACATTTAAACAAATCAAAAATCAAAACAAAATTTTCGTAGAGTTGCAAACTCTCTACGTCGAGCACAAGCCTCGTTCTTCTTCTGTCGTTATCGATTTTTGATGGTTTTTCTTGTAGTGATAAGATTATATTAGATGGTTTAATATGTTTTGTATGGAATAATTTTGGAGGTAGAAAGTAATTAGCTTTTTGTTGGAAGTTAGTAGTATGGAAGAGTTTGATAGAAAGTAAGTTAGTAGACAAAGTGGATAAGAAAAATGAACTTTATTAGAATGACAATGGCTTTTGCTTGCTTATAAATGAGAGACTCGTGCCTTATTTATGGACCATAGCTTAAATATGATTTTTTCTAGATAACTCTCCATGTGCCTACAAACCACAACAAGCTTTCTTAGTGCCCATGTTTCACTAGTGAATTCTACATAATTTAATTTTTTGTTATTCTTGCCAAGCAATTCTAGGATCTTCTAAAATATTCCTAAAATATGTGTCAACCATCAATACTCCTCCTTGATGCATATTTTGGTAACTCCAATCATTTTTTTTTGTCTGGGTTATCAGGATGTTTACCAATCTGGCCAAAGTTTATATTTTGTACTTGAGATAAAATTTCATCGCTCGATAATTGTCTAGATCTTGCATGAAATTTGGATTTCCCATCAAAGGAATCCCTTCTCTTGCACCACACATGATCCCATGGCAACCATTGTCGATGCCTCATATAGCAAACCTTGTCACTAAACCATTCAGATGTTCCATCATCATTACAAATAGGGCAAGCATTATAACCCTTCGTACTCTAACCTGATAAATTTCCATAAGCAAGTAAATCATTAATAGTCCACAGCATAGCAACACGTAAGTTAAACATGGAATCAGTGCTTTTATCATATGTACGCACACCAATTTCCCATAATTCATTCAGTTCATTGATTAGAGGGCAAAAATAAACATCAATGTCCTTGCCAGGTTCGTGTCTACCAGGAATTAATAAGGTTAGCATGGTGAATTCTTTTTTCATGCACATCCATGGAGGCAAGTTATAAGGAACAACCACCACAGGCCACATGCTATAAGGTTTGTTCATATCCCTAAATGGGCTAAAACCATCAGTTGCAAGGCCCAACCTTATGTTTTGTGACTCTGCTGCAAAATTAGGATACATCTTATCAAATTCCTTCCATGCAATTGTGTGTGCTGGATGCCTCATGTCACCATCATCAACTCGCCCATTCTTGTGCCATTTCATATCATTGGAAATATGCATTGACATGTATAGTCGCTGTAATCTTAGCTTTATTGGAAAATAACGCAATACCTTTTGAGGAATCTTTTTCTTATCTTCAGAACTATTCTGATATATTAGCTCATTACAAATGGGGCACTTATCTAACCCTTCATTTTCCTTGTAAAATAGTGCACAATCATATTTACATGCATGGATTTTTTCCTAGCCCAATCTGAGATCTTTTAAAATTTTACGGGCATGCCGATGAGTAGAAGGCAATAGATTTTCGTTCGGAAGCATCCTTTTCAAGATGCTCATAAGCTCATCAAAGCATTTGTTGGTCATCAAATTCCTCACTTCTAGTTGCATCAACTCTATAATAGATGTCAGCGCAGAGAAATCTTTACAACCAGGGTAAAGTTCTTTTTGTGCTTCTTTCAGCAACCTTTCGTACTTATCTATCTCTTCCCTATGCACCTTCGACGTTTGATTATTTCCTAATGTATCATCCTCAAGTAATACTTCATCTTCCTCTAAAACATTTTGCTCATGATGGTGCGAGGCATGTGAATACAGATTATTGATTATTTCCATTACTTGATCATTATCACAATCAATGTCATCAGCCAATCTTGGGTTGCATAACAAGTTATTTGAAGAGGAACCTGACGCAGTCCCCAATCATTCTCCATGACGATTCCATGTAGTGTAATTGTATGACATCCCATGCATGATCAAGTATTGTCGTATTTCACTCAATGGCCTCCAAGAGCAATTATTACACTTTTGGTAAGGGCACTTGGAATGACCTCAATGATTGACATGGTTGCTTGCAACTCTAATCAATTCCTCAATACCTGACAAATATTCAACGCTAGTTCTATCGAGATTATGTATCCAATTTCTATCCATAGCTCACCTGCTGTATATAATTCTACAATGGATATGATACACAAAAATATATGTCAACATAACAAATATTAAACGCAAAAGTTTAATTATGAAATTTATAGATTTGTTTTGTTAACTAGACTAAAAGCTGCATGCAACACACTTATTTGACCACACAAGTTTCTAGTCCCTTCCATTTATGATACAAGTCACATAAAATCCCAGAAATTGACACCATTATTATTTAGCTAGTTATATACTCAAATATATATATATATACATATACATATATATATATATATATATATATATATATATATATATATATATATATAATTTACCTTGCTGCAATTTGAATTGAAGGAAGCTCTCTTATGCAACAACCTTTGTGCAACACGTACGATATATTTTAAGTAATAATCAAAACTTTCTATTCAATTGAGAAATAATACAATAAAAAAATTAGGCATAAAATAAACATGAGGATATCATTTTTCTTCATTAATCATTCAAAATACCCAGTAAAATAATTTTTACGATTAACATGACATATTTATATCCATTGCATCTAGTCCTCGTGATGCAGATTCACCCCATCCCTTTCCTCATTCTCGCTCTCCTCTAATTGCTCATACATACAAGAAAGAGCTCGAGCCAACTTTATTCATTTATAAGGAGCAAGAAACAAGATGTTGAGGTACTGCCCCAAAGGTAAGATGGCTAAAAGAAAGAGGAAGAGAAAAAAAAAAAAAAAAAAAGGTCTTGTTCCTTTTAAATTTGAGGTTTGCAGTGTGATTTTTTTTCCCTGTCTATCTGGTCATTTCATAGCTAATATTAGAAGATTTGATGAAAATATATCCTTGTTAACTGTGGAAACATCATATTAATATTGATCTACCTCTTCCTCTTCGTAACTTGTTCTAATGGTGCATAAATTTCTTTTAAGCTAAACAAAAATATGGTCCAATTACATTATGAGTCGTCGTCTTTCACTTCATTTATTATCAATTCCATTTGTTGACATCTCAATTGTTATGTTATATATTCTCATCTTAATATCCTTGGTTCAAGTGGTTGTAGGACCTCGGTGATGACATGTACAAACCAGTGATATATTCTTGGTTCTGCTTATCTATAGATGAAAAAAACTGATTATTTGACCAGCAGATCATCATAAATTTAATAGTTAATTTTTCATGCTTTTCTCAAAAGAGAAAAGAAAGATTGCTTTACCTGCTGGGATCTATGAATAAATCGCGCTTTTAATTTCATATTAACAATAGTAATAACAACTTGTTAGAATATTGATTCTCTAAAACTTATCCAATAGCTTTTACTGAATTATTTTAAGAATGAATATTGTATCATACCATCTCACGTGTGAACAATTAAAGATGCAGGTAAGATTTTAGATCCAAATAATTGAGAATCCATGACAGGATCCATCTATTCCATATAGAAATTTTCGTATACATAAATTGTGGAAGGCTTTGGAATGACAAAATTACTTTTGTTTTTGCTTGGACCTACTTAAGTTGTTTGGCACTTCCCAAAATAAAGGAAAATTAGAGAGATAATGATGAACTTAAATGCAAATGAAGGCAAGTATTAATTAATTATCAGCATTGAAAAAAGTTGAAAAGACCACCTTATTAGACATTATGTTATAAGTCTAGAGCTAATTATGCTTATCCTTCAAAAAAATGGTTGAGATTTATTCAATAGCCCTGATCAAGAAAAAATACAATGCAAACTTAGCTCACTTCTTTCTTATTTTTTAATTTATTATCTCCGAACTTTTTATTTTTCGTTAATTGAATAATCTTAAAGTTGAAAATGGTACATTATTTTGATTGCATGACTTGAATGGCTATGGACCTTAGATAAATCAAATTTTGGAAATTTAATCATCTGATTAGAGTTATTTGAAGATTTACAACAAATTTTGTTCCATCCTCATCTTCTGGATTTCTAGATTACATGGAAAGATCAGACATAGAAAACAAATATTTGGGCCGAATGAACATTTTTCTTAATAAATTTAGGGTAAAGAAGCAAATATTTTGCATGTTTATCATGGATGAATTCGCATAAAAACAAACAGTGAATTGTTAATGCAGAATAACACATAGTGATCAAAAGACTCAATACAGAACCAGCTGCAAAGTGCACTGTTAATATAGAATGAGAAGAAGAATCTTGACTAAATTATTTGTCCCAGTTTAAGGACATCTTTACATGAATATATTATTTGCAATCAGAGTATCATCATTCTCATTGCAATATTAAACACACAATGCCTTTCCAACCATAGAAATAACATACACAAAAGAAATTGATGAATTGGAATCCATTGCCAAAGTGCCAAATGTACTAAATTCTTGATTATAGTATACACATTCTAATTCAGAAAAACCATCTTCTTCGAAAAATCGAAAAAATGAATTAAAATCTCAAAAATAATGCCAAAAGTCACAAAGCAAGCAAATTGCACTGCACTCCACCAAAGAAAAATCATATATTCCCATGTTATGTTATCCCCATGCCTTGAAAAAAATTCCATTACCCCTTAATCTATGGCAAATTCTGACATCCTTTGATTAAAATAATCACGTGTATAACAAAATCCATTAGAAGTGCTTAGTTTTTGATTGAACCAATGGGAAAGCTTGTGTTCTGTATAGCACAGTTATCAAACACCAGTAGCTACGGCAGATTCCATTACCCCTCTTCTAGCCACTTCCCCTTTATTTCCTAGTCCCGTGATCTCCCTAAAATTGGGGATAAAATCCCACTCTATCTTAGCGCAACAACCAACCAAAAAGGACAACTTCAAATATGCCAAATCTCAAAATGTAATTTCAAAATTAATACAGAAGAACAGCCTCCATATTTATTTGTATTTCCATAGCAAGAAATTGAAAACGTAATCTCAAAATTCAAGATTATGTACTTATATTTTCCAGACAATTTACAAATTAATAGTAGGATTATTGGCATACCTTGAAGACAACTTGAAGAGCTCAAAATGTGTAGTCGATTCAGCCGAAACTTTTTTGACCCAAGATGAATATTATGTCCAGGAGAAAGAATTATATCACAGCCAATCGTGGCTGAATAATTCCCTCTCGCAAAATCGACTACAAAATCGACTGCAGCCAATCGTGGCAATTTGACGAGCTGAATAAAATTTCTTGCAAAATCCAGGAGAAAGAATGATATCACACACAAGAAATTTGGAGGGTGGGAGAATTGGAATTAGGTTTGGCCGATTAAACTAAAGTGGCAAAGTGAGGAGGGAATTATTTGGGGAAAAGGTTTTGGAGGCAAGGAAGAGAATTAGGAAAACAATTCTGGCCAGTTAAACGTGGGTTTATTTCTAATGAATTTAGGAAACAATTCTGATTTTTTTTTCTTTCATTTATCTTTTCACTTGATGTCAAAAGTGGGTAATTCAAGTGTGGGCTAAAATTAAGGAAGAGGGGGGAACCGAAATTTTTTCCCTCTAATTATTAGCCTACGAATATGAGAAATATTTTTGTCAGTAAAAGATATATCTTGTCCATCAAGTATTTTGTTGGGAGAAAATATAAATTTTGTGTGCACAAATCCTCTAATATTGAAAATTTTGAAGTAAATCATAGCCCTACAAAAACTCATTTTTGTGGGAAAAAAGTCACAATTTGTCAACGGAAAATTTGTAGGAAAAGTATAAATTTCTTGTTGTGTGGGTAGCACTACAGGATTGCTTGTCTTACAATCACATGCATGCAAGAGTGAGTCTGCATGTCTTATATGATTATTGCACTATTTTTATCCTTGCTTTAGTTTCTAAATGTTTCAGGCTTTGATTCATGGCTGTCATTTTGTCTATGTTCTTTTCCATCTTCAGCTTGTTATGTTTCTTGAGTTGAGGGAGGCCAATCATATCAAGTTTTGCAAAATTAAAAGTTTGCTTGATGACATACTGCAAATGTACAGCAATCTGGAGCTCAATGGAATCCTAAAGTTATTAATGGATCCTACTTGTGTGGCAATAGAGCTGAAAGTTGAATTGGAGACATTAGTAAGTAAATCTATATGTATAAATTGTTCTCCATTCTTTATTTGTACTCATCATGTGTTGAAAGGAAACAATAACATGTTGAAACTTTGTGCCTAAATTTCATTTTCACCCATGGTTTGTTGACACTTTACACACTTTAACACTTCTTTGACTAGAAAAGTTTTCTGTTCAAATAATGGATCCTGTGTCATCTGATCTTCTTACTTTCAGGTGGATGAATGCAAGTCTGTATCTTGTAGAATTGGTGAAATAATCTCTTTAGAAGGCGAAAAAGATCAGAAGATGAGCTTCCGTACTTCAATCCCCCACGAGTTTTTGAAGACATGGAGTCTTCATGGAAAGGTCGTGTCCAGAGGATTCATTTAGAGGAAGAATTTGCAGAAGTCGATGAAGCTTCAGAGGCCTTATCTATAGCTGTAAGTCTTTTAGTGTGCTTACAAAGTACTAGTAGTCTTGTTCATATCCTGTGATTGTAATGGCATAGAAAAGTTACATATACTTGATGCTCATGCTAACTTGATTATTCCTTGGCTTCTGTAAATTGTGCTAATCTGTTGCTGCTGTTTGTACATTGTGCAACAGAGACACACTGATGAAAAATTTACTAACATTTAAGGATTAAGAAAAGCAGAGTAAAATGATTATTTTAAAGCTGTCTGATATTAGAGGTTTGCCTGTTAGTTCTTTGAACGGGGGTTCAATATATGATTTTCTCTTTCATCTCCTTTATGCTGAGCAAATTGAAAATGGAAACCTACACAACTCCAATTTTAATTTAGTGAATCATTGCATTTTATTTAACAAACTTCTGTATCTTTCCTACTCAGAAAAGATGTAGGTAATAAAGGTATACCTATCAATCTTAAAGAAAATGAACTTTTGAAGTCGGAAGGATCATGAATTACTACAACGAAGTAGGATATCGTAGCTTAGTTTACATCTCTAATACAGTCTCTGTTTGAGATTAATATATGTAGAAAGTAAAATGTTTAGTCAACATCTTAATCAAATTTAATTGAAAATGATGATTTGTTGTTATTTTTGTTGAAGGTAAGATTTAAATGATGTTACGTGTGCCCTCTCTAATTGCTTAAGTTTTTAGATCAACTGGTTCAACATACTAGCTGAGTATGCAAAGGTCAGGCAAAGATCTTAGGTTTAAGCCTTATAGCTACCCATTTAATGAAGTAGTTAACGTGTTAGGCTTGATGGGTAAACATGAATCCTGCCTACAATTGAGGGGGTATGTAGAAGGCAACATTTAAATGATTACATGTGGCCCTCTCTAACAATTTAAGCTTTTAGATCAATCGGTTCAACATTTTGCTCCATAGAGGAAGGCACACATATTCAGTTTTTATTCACAATAATCAGATCCTGGAATTTTATGCTCACAATCAAATATTCAGTTTTTATTCAACACAATAGATATGTGTGGATTTTTAAAGTAGATGATCGGACGTCAACATTTTCTAGGTCAAAGAAGATTTCGTTCCTATACTGTCAAGAATCAAAACTACAACAGCTCCACTTGGAGGACCTAATGGAGAGATATTATATGCTCGTGAGCATGGAGTTGTATGGTTCAAGCCTCAAGGGAAAACATTTTGTACATTCTTTTTGGGCTGGTACACTGGGAGAACAACAAATTAAACAGCTCAAACCTGGATTCAAAAGGTAAAAAAGTTGGAGAAGAATGGTCCACCACATGGAAGGTGGAGGAAGCAATAGCAAGGTATTTTTATTTGTGATTGTTGTAATGGAATACACTTTTCACATTTCAGTTTATCAATTACTTTCTTTCTAATAGTATCATATACTTCCATTTGATTTTCAGGTATCATGAGGCCGGTGAGAAGGCAAAAAAAAGGTGGTTAAATTGTTAACGGAACTTTCTACAGAGCTACAGACAACGATCAAAATCCCAGTTTTTGCATCCATGTTATTTGTCATTGCAAAGGCATAATTAAGCCATGTGAGGTTGCATTGGGTACTTTATTTGCTCTTGCTTTTGGATTGTATGAGGGGTCATTTGATATTTATTATTGATTAGAAGAATATTGGGTACACATTGCTATACAGAGCAAATATTCTAACTTAGGCAAATTTTCTTTTAATCCCTATAAACTAGGGATTCAGCCTAACCATAAGCAAAGCGATAGGAAACTACTTTATTAATAAATTTACATGAAATCATGTCTCTCAACACTTGCCTCCAGGTCTTTTATGGATGTTATCCATTTCTAGAGCTTGCTTGTGTTGGTATGTTTAATTCGATTATGCTGAACTAGATTTTGAGAGAGATTAAAAGTAGACTTATCATCATAGTAGAGTTCTGATAGTACTTACCTTGAGATTTTAATACCTTCAAGAATGATTTTCAGCCACTTAAATTCACAATTTCTATATGCCAAGGTCATCGGTTCTTCTTTTTCTATTTTCTAATTACTGCATCCTCGTTTCCCAACTCTCAATCGATGTCATAGAGCTGAGGTAGTTTATGAAAACACCAATTACTTGTTGCGGAAGCTCTCTCAAATGATCTTCAAATTTGTGATTTCCGGGATCAATCCAACATATCTTTCTCTACCAACAACCAGTCCAATGGGCTCCAAACCACAACTAATCTAATTCACCTTGGTTGTTATTCAATCTTACCTATATAGGACAAGAAAAGATGATGACTTATGGCTACAAAGGTAGGAGAAGACAGTACAAAGGTATACTATTAATTAACCGCCAATTATACAAAATAAACAAGCATTTTGGACACTTTTAGAGGCTGTTCTTTCACACACAGAGGGGGAAGCTGGGATTCCTTGATTTTTCTCACAAAACATCACAATTAAGTGGCTAGGGTTATGGCCATATATATACTCTAGAGTTAGATTTTAAGTTAGACCTTGAAGATGCTTAAACGGGCCAAGATTCAAACGATCGCCTATACCTATGAAATAATATTAACCCACGTTAACATCATAGCCCGGGATTTATTGAGTATCAAAAATCCCAACAAATCTCTACCTTGATACCCAATAAATCTGCAAGCAATCAAAACGCATAGTTAGCACTTGCATAATAAAGGTAGCTAATAAAATTGGATCACAAACCCTACCTCGTGTTTCCAACCTGAAACACATACCATACTTGTTTCATGTACTCACCGGGGCTAAGGTGAAAAAACACCCAAGTAGAATCAAATATTTAACAGTAAACAATCAAGAGTAAATACACATGCAATGATGATATACTATAGGATAACACACATAGATCTTTTCAGAAACACGTTCACACAGAACCACAAATTAACACCAAGTCAATCAAACCACGGTAAACCACATATGCAACACATGCATAAATAATCCTATGAAAATATCTCACCACACTTATCCTATCCCATTTCGTGTTGTTCACATCTCGAGAACATATATCTCCTCTCACCACCCAACATGCTCATTAAATAGATCACTCAACTCATGTCTAATTGGCAGGTCACAATAGATCCTAAGTTCTCAGGATAATCCTCTATCTCCACATCACTTCTTCCAACCTACGTGGATAATGGGTCTCCACCTAATAGAAGTGTCGCTCTCACACTCCACCTGATCAGGGTTTCTTTACAAATAAAAGATCCTAGACATTTAATCACATCTCCACTCGTAATCCAAATGTCACACACCACATTCCCGGTACAAACCATAATGTACCCCTAGGCATATAAACTCTACCTCACCAAAAGACATACAACACACTACTACTGCATCAGAAACCCACTATGCATGCAAGTAATTACACTAAATAATCATATTGTCCCAAAATTCATGCAAAGCACATATCAAACATATTGAAATACAACATACCATCATGCAACAAATTAGGCAATCACGCATATGCAGAAAGGAGCACACACAGATACATATGCAGTAACTAGGTTTATACTCAATAAACCTCGTTAGGGTCATCACTCGACCCTAAAGCCAAATTCGCCTCACCTCTCATCTTACCCTTCAGTTTATTTTTCTTCTTGGGACAATCCCTAATGAACTGCCCAGACTTACAACAACTGTAAGACCTTCTGCCACTAGGCTTGTCTTGTCCCTTGCCCTTCTTCTTACTACCCTCATCACTCGAGTCACTACCGTCTTGAGTTCTACCCAAATTCATTTGATTAAACTTCATCCTACTCATCGTATGTAACTCGGCACTCCTCTTATCCTTTTTTTCAGCCTTAATCGCCATCTCCTTGCTCCTAAGCAAGTCTATAACAATCTAGGGTGTTAAAGTGTCCCCACCATATTTAATTATATTCTTAACTTCCCTATATGAATCAGGCATGGAATTAAGCAAGCTAATAGCCTTATACGTTTCAGATACCTTTTCATCACAATTAAAATGTCTTAAACTAACTTGTCGAAGACATCCAGATTGTCATCAAGATCCTTTGAAAAATCCATTTTAAACTTGAAAAATCGTTCAAGCAAGTACAGTTTATTAGGAGTAAACTTAAGCAAATATAAGTCCTCCAACTTTTTCCAAAGTTCTTTAGTAGAATCAAGTTTTCCTACTTTTCTTAAAATAGTGTTAGACAGGTGTAAAATAATTGAAGTGTATGTAAGTTCATCATACTCTTCTTCTAGTGCTTCTATTAAATTTGCAGGAAAATTTGTTATCTATTGCTTTTGAAACCTTTTATTTGATCAAAATACCCTTCATTTTTTGTTGCCAAATAGAAAAATCCCCTTTCCCATTAAAAATTCCAACTTCAAAGCTTGAAAACATTTTTTTAAAAAACAGAACAACCAAATGCACAGATAAGTCATACAGAGTAATCCTAAGGTTGCAATACACACCGTTCTAAATTCTCAGGGTTTCGTAAGATTCACGATCTTAGATCAAGGAAATATTCGAACGGGTCAAGTCCAGGTGTTCTAATGGGATAATTAATGCAAACACGAGGGTATATTAACAAAAAATCAAATTTCCAAGCAATGCAGTAAAGTAAACACAAAAGTAGTTATTAACTTGTAATTATTAAATCCAATACTTCAAACAGGGCAAATAATTCCTAAATTTTCTAGCACAAGTAATGGTTGCCAAGCAATGACAATCCCCATTGTTAATGATCACCCCCACACGATGATCTACTAATGCAATAATGTAAAAGTTTCAGCCAATTTACAAGAGTGGACCAATCTTAGTTCATAAATTATGAGACACACGAATTTAACACTTTAGGACCACCACTATTCGTCCTAAAGTCTCTGGAAACTACAGCAAGCAAGAAATCATGATCGAATTTTGATCGTCTAAAGAACAATGCAGTCCAGATTCTACTACAGGCCCTAAAATAGAAAACTTTCAACACAAAAAATGTATGTGAAGAACAAACTACCTGTAGAGACCGTCGCGAGATTCCCTCTTATACACCCTCACGCGTGGTTTCTCCTCTCTGCGAATGGGCCTCACTCGGCACTCGCCTCTGACAGGCGCCGCCCTACAAGGTCCATCTTGACCTGAATGTCATGCCAATGGTCTCCATTTCCTCAAACTCCTTCTAGATTAATCGAAAAATGCGAAAAATAGAGGCTGATTTTGACAATTTTATGACAGCTTCTTCGAGCCGATTTGTGCTGCGATTTCTAGATGTTTTTGGTATTTTTCACGAGCTAACACCACTACTTTGAAGCTTTGATACCAAATGTTGCAAAAGCTCTTTCAAATTATCTTCAAATTGGTGATTTTTGGGTTTAGTTCAACGTACCTTTCTCTACCAACAACCAATCAAATCGGCTCCAAACCACAACTAATCTAATTCACCTTCGTTGATATTCAATCTTACCCACGTAGGACAAGAAAAGACACCACAAAGGTATACTATGCAGGAACAACCAATTACACAAAGTAAACAAGCGTTTTAGACACTTTTAGAGACAATTTTTTCACACACAAAGGGGGCATTCGGGATTCCTTGATTTTTCTTACAAAACTACACTAAACATCACAAGAAAGTATTTAGGGTTATAGCCATATATATACTTTGGCGTTAGGCTTTAAATTGGACCTTTAAGAAGCTTATACGGGCCAAGATTCGGGCGATCCAAGAGAGAATACAATTAGGCCGGGTGTAGCTCATGGACTTGATTGTTGGACTTATTTTCATTCATCAACCTTTGCCTATGAAATAATATTAACCAAGCTCAACATCATAGCCCAGGATTTATTGAGTATCAAAAAACCCAACATTACTAAATAGTGTTTTACCTAGTACATATTCTACTTTAACTAATTTCTATTAAGGTTTTAGTTCTGTTTTGATTTTTTGCTTCTTAAACGCAAACTGCTGAATATACTATAGGTGAATGTACAGGCCATATGATTGTTCTTGAACTGTAATTGTTCACTTTATTTCTTCACGGTCAAATCTAAAGTGTGATAAACATGGAACAACGCAGGATACAAATGCTGTTGGGATGAAGATAACAGGTCTATCTCCTTACTGGTTCGATGCTGCACATGTTAGTGCCATTCATAATACAGTCAATATGAAATCACTATTTTTGTTGGCGGGGCCAAATGGAGGTGGGAAATCATGCTTGCTGCGATCAACTTGAGCTGCTGCATTATTTGGAATATACAGATTAATGGTACGAGCAGAATAAACTCTTATTCCTCATTTTGACTCCATTATGTAGCATGTGAAACTTATGATAGCCCTACTGATGGAAAAAGTTCATTTCAGGTTAATCTCCGCCTTCTATTATAATAAAAATGATTTTGTTTATTTCCTCTATTATATGAAACATATAAAGTAATACAAGCATAGGTACCACGTGCTTTGCACATGAAGACATTGTATTTGTACATGAAATACAAATCTACATGACTTGCATGTAACTTTTGGGGGCATAAGATGGTAGCTGCTGAATCCGGTTGTGTTAAACCCTGATTTTTATAACTTATTGCCATTTACCTATGACATATTAGTAGCTTTACCATGATTGTTTGCATTCTTCGTTTGGTAGGACATTACCACCTATTTAATATAGTTGAATGTCACATTTATTAGGAAGAATGCAAAATGCTGTCACAGTTGCAACGTCAAGCCTTACTGTTATGGTGGGGACATATGATCAAATTTAAATATTAAATATTCATAATATATTGCTTGGCCTTTTATTCTGCCAGTTAAGCCTGTTTTTGTTCTAATCACTTCACTTTCTTTTTCCCAATGACTCTTTGCTTTGCTGGGTATACTGTTCAAATGTGGTCCTTTGATATGAAATAGCTTGAGCCTTCTCCAACATTTCACGATATGAGGTGAAATGATGGGACATAATGATCATGCCGATCTTTGGGCTCAGTCCATTTTCAAACCTCCTAATCTTTTTAACTTCGGTATCCACCAAACACGAGGCATATCTTGAAAGCTGCTCAAACTGCCTTTCATAATCAATAAGCAACATATCTCCCTGCCTGAGCTGTAGATACTCTAATTCCTTGAAGTCTCTCAAAGCCTATGGAAAATATTTTCCATCACTTCATCCTTAAACTGCTCCCAAGTCAGGTTACATTGCCGCTCTTCCGTCCTAGTGCGTGAGACATATTCCTACTAGTGACTAGCTGCTCCAACAAACATGAATTCTACTCATAGTAATTTCTGTGTATCCGTACAAGCAATGTGTTGAAAGATGAGTTCCAGACCTCTAATCCATTCCTCAATAGCTAGTAGGTTGAAACCAACCCTCAGAAGTTCGAAGCTTGTACCTACGAAACTGCTCAACCATTGAGATGGCTTTCAGGAAAATGGAAGTGCATTTTCTTGGGGCGGTGCTTGGCTTTGCTTCTCAGTTCTTGTACCACTCGCAGTAAATTGCACATCAAGTTCGTGTGAGTAGGTGGTGCCATTTCCTAAAATTTAATATGAAGTCATCGGTCACATTTCAATACTAAGTCTAATAAGTTATATTTATTTTACAGCAACACCTGTCATAAATTTAGTAGGGGAAACAATCATGTATGTTTTAAAAATTTAAAGATAGGCAATTTAAAATATTTAAATTTTGCAAAACATCTAAGTACATTCGTCTTCTTACCCCTTTACATATCTTAGGGTCGTCGGAGGTGGTCGATTGGTGGTCGTTAAGTGCCAAAGATCATTCACATATTTAATAACTTTGAATTGACCTTATCGTTAAATTCATAAATCTTTAGAAAATTATTAACCTTTAACACACATTTCGCAAGGAAACGGGTAAACAAATAAACATTTTATTATACGTAATATTTGACGTTAAATATCAATTTATAATTCTCACTAATTGTTTTACATGAATAATTATACAAATCTTAATAATATATATATAACCCAATATCTTTTATATATATATATATATATATAAAATTTTTTAACAAGTATCCCGTAAATTGAAGTTATCAAAGAATTATTTATTTCACATGACAAAATAAGTTATTCTCATCCCCATATACATATATATATAAATGCACATACAACATACTTTTAACAATTCTTTAAAATTCTGATCTTTTTTTTTTCCAACTGTTCACATCGTGAACAATGACAGCTGTCACTATTCATCCATGAACAGTAACATCACTTTTCACAATTTTTTAAAACACCCAATTTGTTTTATTTCTTTTTATTTATTTATTTCAAAACTCATATTATGAAAATACATATGGGTCTACAGGAAATTAAACCTAAGCTCTGATACTGAGTTTTAAAATAACGTGGCATGCAATAATATATATAATTTTGAAATGGTAATTTACTCAAATTTGAAAAAAATAATAATTTATATATTAATTCCTAAAAGGAAATAAATAATACTTTCCTAATCCATATCTTAAACGTATATGATTGGAAAGATCACGTAGAATTAATCTGCAAATTAAGTATTATAGCCAAAATCATTTTACACAATTACCATTTGACTCTTTATATATTCACATGTACATATGCAGTAATCAGAATCATTTATATACAAATAAAGCATAATATATTTTCTCTTTCTTCAGTGGGTGGGACATGGCGTCAAGATTCACCCATTTAAAAATCATTATAATACATTGCATTTATTAGACATGTATGGCAAGCTGCAAATCAATTCCCAAGGCTGCTCTATTTTTAACTCTCCAATTTGACGTAACTATCTATGCCAAAAACTTAAATAGCAAGGAAACACACAATACCAAAACAAGTTAAAATTTTTCAAGTCATTATTCATCCATGAACAGTAACATCACTTTTCACAATTTTTTAAAACACCCAATTTGTTTTATTTCTTTTTATTTATTTATTTCAAAACTCATATTATGAAAATACATGTGGGTCTACAGGAAATTAAACCTAACTCTGATACCAAACTATAACGACCCAAATTTTCTTAAGATTTGAGTCGTTACCCAGATTTCCATTTGGATTTTTAAATAACATGGCATGCAATAATATATATAATTTTAAAATGGTATCCTACGTTGTTAGATCGTTTTAATTTTTCGAAGAGAAAACCAAAGAAATCATGCTCCAAAATCCTTCTCGTTGCTTCAAAGATTTATATTAGTCAAAATTGACTTCCTATTTTAAATTCCAATCCCCAGGTATAAGTATCTATAAATTTTTAGGGTAAGTAAGAATCCTTTTACACTGCATAAAGTATGAAGTATGTAATTTATGTAATTCCAACACTTTTCTCTCTCTACAACTGTGTACTTATGCATAAGTCTTTTTTTGATAGACATATATAAATATATCACCCCACGATCTAATCTAATAAAGTGGGTGTGCAGTTGGGGAAACGTGTAGAAGTAGGATAGGGGTATGGATAAGAATTGGGAAACGGACTTCTGAATTAAAATAATTGACCAAGCCTTCTCAACCAACTATGCTACTCAACAACCAATATGCATGATTAATTATGATCTATCCAATGATCCCAATATTCATACACTTATTGTCGCTCCGTCAACATTTACATTTTAGCATTCGATAAAAGTTGAAATTTACTTTAGTCCCTAAACTTCCAAAATATTAAAATATAGCACATATACATTAAATTATATTCTATGAAATTTGGGGACATTACATCAGCGCTTGAGTGGCGCAACACAAATTGAAGCAGAATCATTGGTGCTCACTTTCGCAACAACTGCCCACTTGGAGACAGGCTACTGCTCGCTTGGTTCATACCTGGTGCTTGGGAGGCGATATTATCTAGCAAGAATCTTGATTTGATTTTAACTGTGATTTTCAATCCCTTTTCACCCTAAACACTATCCATTATAAATACACAAGCCATGGAATATTCCAAAGTGTGGTTGAACATTATATTCATTATAGAGATCATTATTTGAAGATCATAAACTCATTTCAAAAGGTCTCTTGATTCAATCACAAATATATTTAATATTTTCCCATTTATTGTTTTCCATTGGTTAAGCTTTTATTTTAAGTCAAGAGAACATTATTTGAAGATCCATTACATATTCTAATAAATCTCTTGCTTTAGCCATTCAAACACTAAACAACCCTCTGCCTTCATCTATAAACCTTGAGAAATCTTAAGCTTGGAGAAGAGGTGTTTGGAGTTCTAGTGTTGAAGAATAAAGGTTCGTTCTTGGTGGTCCAATAGGAGAAAAGTGGCCCATGGTTTTAGGAAGTGTGGGCATGCACAACCACCAGAGTTAGTATTTGGACTAAATGTAAGTTAACTTTTCTATTGGATCGTTTACTGGCAAGTTTGCCAAGAGGTTATTTTATCCCGAGGATCTTCATCCATGATCAATTCTTGATGTTATTTATTTTATTGATTTGATCTAAATATTTATTTGATTGACACTTAGGATTAATTTAATTGAATTAATTACCTTAATCATCTAGACATAATTAATAAATGACTTGGTGTTTTTAATTTGTTTACTTTCTCATTTGGGTCTAACAATAATAATATCCTACAACCAGTGTTAGCACATTACTTGTTTAGGAAAATTTCAACTACTAATAATGAATAGAATTATTCGTAACAGAAATATCTAATCCTAGCCGATAGAAAAGCTCATTGGAACTTAAGAAAACATTTAGACTATTGTTTTAAATCTCAAGTTGCACGAGTTGTATAATGTATCTTCTCTTGAGTCATTTCTTAACATAGAAAACTGACCTGAATAAGACTTGATGTTGCAGTTCATGCCATGAAAAGAAAAATATTAGGAAAACTTTAGTTTATTCTTTATGTCAAATTGGTAAGTTCTTTGTTAAATTATGTGACAAGTCTTAGATTTAGAGTTCCTCAATACAAGCTAAAGAAAATATTGCGCGACAGTTTGTGTGCACAAATCTCAAAATATTGCACGACAGTTAACCCCGCTGAAAATCAAATATCTGTTTGCATTAACAATCAAAGTGTAAAGGATTAAGTGGGCCACCTCAAATGCTTTAAATGCAACATTCCATTTTTTCAGAAAACATAATATGAAAATTTCTCAAGCCGTACCAGTTTAGCTAGATTTTTTTTTATGTATATATAAACATAACAATGTGGAAAACTGACCTGAGTACGACCTGATGTTGCGGTTCCCAACCACAAAAAGAAAAATATTAGGAAAAATTTAGTTCATTGTTCATGTCAAATTGGTAAATTCTTTGTTAAATTATGTGACAAGTCTTTGATTTAGATTTCCTCAAGACATGCCAAAGAAAATATTGCGCGATAGATTGTGTGTACAAGTCTAAAATTTTTGTATTAGCGATTTGTTTAATGTCAAACACAACTTTTTCTAGCAATAAAAAGCCAAAATTAACCCGCTGAAAATCAAATATCTGTTTGCATTAATAGTCAAAGTGTAGAGGATGAAGTGGGCTACCTCAAATGCTTTAAATGCAACATTCCATTTTTTTAGAAAACATAATATGAAAATTTTCCAAGTCGTACCAGTTTAGCAAGATTTCTTTTTATGTATATATAAACATAACAATGTGGAAAACTGATCTGAGTACGACTTGATGTTGCGGTTCCCTACCACAAAAAGAAAAATATTAGGAAAACTTTAGTTTATTCTTCATGTCAAATTGGTATGTTCTTTGTTAAATTATATGACAAGTCTTAGATTTAGATTTCCACAATATTACTAAAGAAAATATTGCACGATAGTTTGTGCGTACGAATCTCAAATTTTTCTATTACCAATTTGTTTAGTGTCAAAGACAACTTTTTCTAGCAATAAATAGCCAAAATTAACCCACTGAAAATCAAATATCTGTTTGGATTAACAATCAAAGTGTAGAGGATGTGGGCTACCTCAAATGCTTTAAATGCAACATTCAATTTTTTCAGAAAACATAACATGAAAATTTTCCAAGTTGTACTAGTTTAGCAAGATTTTTTTTAAAGTATGTATAAACATAACAATGTGGAAAACTGACCTGAGTACGACCTGATGTTGGGGTTCCCTGCCACAAAAAGAAAAATATTAGGAAAACTTTAGTTTATTCTTCATGTGAAATTTGTAAGTTCTTTGTTAAATTATGTGACAAGTCTTAGATTTAGATTTACTCAATAAAAGCTAAAGAAAATATTGCGCGACAATTTTTGTATTAGCAATTTGTTTAGTGTCAAATACAACTTATTCTAGCAATAAATAGCCAAAATTAACCCGCTGAAAATCAAAGATCTGTTTGCATTAACAAGCAAAGTGTAGAGGATGAACTGGGCTACCTCAAATGCCTTAAATGCGACATTCCATTTTTTCAGAAAACATAATACGAAAACTTTCCAAGTTGTACAGTTTAGCAAGTTTTTTTTTTTTTTTTTTTTTTTTTATGCATATATAAATATAGCAATGCAGAAAATTGACCCCGTAACCTGATGTTGCAGTTCCCTACCACGAAAGGAAAAATATTAGGAAAACTTTAGTTGATTCTTCCAGTCAAATTGGTAAGTTCTTTGTTAAATTATGTGAGAAGCCTTAGATTTAGATTTCCTCAATACAAGCTAAAGAAAATATTGTGCGACAGTTTGTGTGTACAAATCTCAAATTTTTGTGATAGCAATTTGTTTATTGTCAAAGCACAAATTATTCTAGCAATAGATAGCCAAAATTAACCCGCTGAAAATCAAAGATCTATCTGCTATGACAATCAAAGTGTAGAGGATGAAGTGGGCTACCTCAAATGCTTTTAATGCAACATTCCATTTTTTCAGAAAACGTAATATGAAAATTTTCCAATTTGTACAGTTTAGAAAGATTTTTTTTATGCATATATAAACATGACAATGCAGAAAACTGACCTGCGTACGACCTGATGTTGCAATTCCCTGCCAGGAAAAGAAAAATATTAGGAAAACTTTAGTTTATTCTTCCAGTCAAATTGGTAAGTTCTTTGTTAAATTATGTGACAAGCCTTAGATTTAGATTTCCTCAATACAAGCTAAAGAAAATATTGAGCGACAGTTTGTGTGTACAAATCTCAAATTTTCATATTAGTAATTTGTTTAGTGTCAAACACAACCTTTCTAGCAATAAATAGCCAAAATTAATCGGCTGAAGATCAAAGATCTATTTGCATTAAAAATCAAAGTGTAGAGGAGGGAGTGGACCACTTCAAATGCTTTAAATAAAACATTCCATTATTTCTGAAAAGATAATTTGAAAATTTTACAAGTCGTCCCAGTTTAGCAAGAATTTTTTTAGGCATAAATAAGCATAACAATGCGGAAAACTGACCCAAGTACGACTTGATGTTGCAGTTCCCTGCCATGAAAAGAAAAATATTGGGAAGACTTTAGTTTATTCTTCGTGTCAATTTGGTAAGTTCTTTTTTAAATTAGGTGACAAGTCTTAGATTTAGATTTCCTCAATACAAGCTAAAGAAAATATTGTAGGAGAGTATGTGTGTACAAATCTCAAGTTTTGTTATTAGCAATTTGTTTAGTGTCCAACACAACTTTTTTCTAGCAATAAATTGCCAAAATTAACCCATTGAAAATCAAAGATCTGTTTGCATTCAAAATCAAAGTGTAGAGGATGGAGTGGGCCACTTCAAATGCTTTAAATGCTATATTCCATTTTTTCTGGAAATAAAATATGAAAATTTTCGAAATCATCACAGTTTAGCAAGATTTTCTTTATTTATACATAAACATAACAATGTATAAAACTTACCCGGGTATATATAAACATAACAATGCGCAAAACTGACCACAGTACGACCGAATGGTGCAGTTCCCTGCCACGAAAAGAAAAATAGTGGGAAAATTTTAGTTTATTATTCAAGTCTGATTTGTAAGTTCTTTGTTAAATTACGGACAAGTTTTAGATACAGATTTCCTCAATATAAGCTAAAGAGAATATTGCACTATAGTTCGTGTACAAGTCTCAATATAAGCTAAAGAAAATGTTGTATGATAATTTGTTTGTACGAATCTCAAATTTTTACATTGATATTTTTATTTATTGTCAGGCACAACTTCGTCTAGCAATAAACTGCAAAAAATAGCATGCTGAAAATCACGAATAAGTTTGCATCAACAATCAAAGTGTCAAGAATGGCCAGGGCTGCCTCAAATGTTTTATATGCACCGTTGCATTTTTTTTTCTCAAAATATAATATGAAATTTTTTCTAGTCATCCTAGTTTAGCAATATTCTTTTTATGTATATAAAAACATGACAAAGTAGAAAACTTACCTGAGTAAAAGTTGATCCTGCCTGTGGCTGCCCCGAAAAGAAATATTAGAAAAACGATAGTTTATTTTTCATGTCAACTTGGTAAGTTCTTGTTAAATTACGTAACAAGCCTTAGATTCCTTAATATACGTAAAGAAAAACTTTGACGATAGTTTGTGTGTAGAAATCTAAATTTTTTTTATTCCCCATTTTTTTGGGGTCAAACACAACTTCGTCTAGCAATAAATTGCCGAAATTAACATGCTAAAAATCAGAGATCTGTTTGAATGAACAATCAAAGTGTCGAGAATGGTGACGGCTACTTCAAATGCTTTAAATGCTACATTCCATTTTTCCTGAAAATATAGTATGAAAAATCTCCAAGTCGTCGTCGTCCTGAAAGATTTTTTTTAAGTATATATAAACATAACAATGCGAAAAACTGACCTCTTCATGACTTGATGTTGCAGTTCCCTGCCACGAAAAGAAAACTATTAGGAAGACTTTAGTTTATTCTTCATGTCAATTCGGTAAGTTCTTTTTTAAATTATGTGACAAGTCTTAGATTTAGATTTCCTCAATACAAGCTAAAGAAAATATTGCAGGAGAGTATGTGTGTACAAATCTCAAATTTTGTTATTAGCAATTTGGTTAGTGTCCAACACAACTTTTTCTAGCAATAAATTGTCAAAATTAACCGCTGAAAATCAAAGATCTGTTTGCATTTACAATCAAAGTGTAGAGGATGGAGTAGGCCACTTCAAATGCTTTAAAGTCTATATTCAATTTTTTCTGAAAAGAAAATATGAAAATTTTCGAAATCGGCGCAGTTTACTTAAACATAACAATGCGGAAAACTTACCCGAGTACGACCTGATGCTTCAGTTCCGTGCCACTGAACTAAAAATATTATGAAAACTTTAGTTTATTCTTCACGTCAAATTGGTAAGTTCTTTGTTAAATTATGTGACAAGTCTTAGATATAGATTTCCTCAATATAAGCTAAAGAAAATATTGCACAATACTTTTTGCACAAGTCTCAATATAGGCCAAAGAAAATGTTGTATGATAGTTTGTTTGTACAAATCTCAAATTTTTACACTGATATTTTTATTTATTGTCTGACAAGACTTCATCTAGCAATAAATTGCTAAAAACAACACGCTGAAAATCAAGGATATGTTTGCATCAACGATCAAAGTTTAGGGAATGGCCAGGGCTGACTAAAATGCTTTAAATGCAGCATTGCATATTTTTCTCTGAAAATATAATATGAAAAAATTTTCTAGTCGTCCCAATTTTGCAAGATTTCTCTTTATGTATATAAAAGTTTAACAACGTAGAAAACTTACCCGAGTAAACATTGATCCTGATGGCTGCTACCAGGAAAAGAAATATTAGAAAGGCTTTACTTTATTCTTCATGTTGAATCAGTAAGTTCTTTATTAAATTACGTGACAAGTCTTAGGTTTAGATTTCCTCAATATAAGCTAAAGAAAAAGCTTGACGATAGTTTGTGTGCACAGATCTCATATTTTGGTGTTAGCAATTCGTTTAGTGTCAAGCATAACTTTGTCTAGCAATGAATTGCCAAAATTAACACACTGAAAATCAAAGATCTGTTTGCATGAACAATCAAAGTGTTGGGAATGGAGAGTGCTACCTGAAACGCTTTGGCTTCTGCATTCCATTTTTCTTGAAAGTATAATTTGGAAAATCTTCAAGTTGTCCTATTTCGGAAAGATTTTTTTGAGTATATATAAACATAACATTGTGGAAAACTGACCATAGTACGCCCGAATGGTGCAATTCCCTGTCACGAAAAGAAAAATAGTAGGAAAACTTTAGTTTATTCTTCAAGTTAGATTCGTAAGTTCTTTGTTAAATTACGGACAAGTTTTTAGATATAGATTTCCTCAACATAAGCTAAAGAAAATTGATAAGTGTGTTTTTGCACACTTATTTAGGTCACAAACATCACTTAATAATGAGTAAAATGATTGAATTGTGACTTAATCTCATTATATTTGTAAATTGTAGGGAACACCGATGAACATGGTGAAATTCAGAAGAAAAGAGCCGAAAAAAATTAAAATGGAGCAAAGTGATAGTTCGGGGACCAAGTTGCAAATAATCCATAGATGAGACTGGAAATGGAATGAAGATTCAAGAGTTTTAGAGGTCAATCGGATGAGGAAAGGAGTGAAGAGACGAAATATGATCGAAGTATTATCAAGTATCAACTTTCAAGCGAAAACTATGCTTGTGATTTTTAGTCTCTAATTGAGATCCATTTTTGACATAGTAAAAATTAGAATTTGAGGAAGCCTATTTCTATCAAAAGTGTAGATCTTTGAGTTTTCTTCCTAATGCACTTTGAGTCACTTCAATCGAAAATCAGAAGAGAAAGTTATAACCAAAATACTAAAAACTATCCAACGGAAAGAATGGTATAACTATGCGGTCGCATAGAAGCATCCCGAGAATTTTTTCTCAAATTTTTTTACTCTATGCAACAGCATAGAAATGTACTATGCGGTCGCATAGAACAAGATTCGGGGACGATTCAGCAGTTTCCTTATTTCGCCGAAACTCTTATGGAAAGGAGATTTTTAGGGTTCTATATAAACTAAAACTCGAACAGAATGAGGGGACGCCACTTTTACAGAATTGGAGGAGATTATACACAATTTGGAGGATTTGGAGAGGAAGAACAAGGCAAAAATAAGGCAATCCACTTCAAGATTCAAGATTTCACTTCAAGAATCAATTGGGTGATGTTCTTCATTGGTTTTAATTATTGTTTTTCTTTATTTCCCATTATGTTAGGCTAGATTTTCATGTGCTAGGATTTGCAATGAACCTTATAGTATGAACCTTTAATCTTGAATTTTATTAATTTGACGTTAGAACCTGTTTTTAATTATTGAATGATTGACATGGATTTTATTTTCTCTACAATTATATGCGCAATAGTTGTATGAGCTTTGTGGCTTGTTTTACCCTCGAGAGATGGAAAATAAGTTAGACATTATGTTAATTATCGTGAAGTTCGATAGGGGATAGAAATATACCGCTATGCTTTATGTGATCTTTAAGTATTCAAAAATCTTTAATACATTTTTATATGTTCGCATCCGTCATAGAAATATAGTCGGATAACATGTGAAAATAGGTTAATTCTACTCGAGAGAGATTGTTAAACAAATTAGGAATATTGGTATTCATAATTGAATCGTGTTGTAAATTTTATAAAATTCGGATTAAAGAGGATTGATATAAGGGGATTCGGGATCCTAGTACGCATTTCATTATCATATTTTTATAAAACTTGCATTTAGTTATAATCACGCATTTAATTTAGTTAATTTAGGCTTTATATTTATAAGTAGGTTATTAAATCATAATTTAGTTAACTAAAATATCAAGAATTTCTATTGTTTCGGTTAAGGTGACGATAGGTAAAATTGAACTAATCAATCTCTGTGGTACTATATTCGGACTCATTTAATCCACTTTATTACTTGTCAACGAACTGTACACTAAGAAATAATTTCGCGAACAAAAATGTTGTATGATTGTTTGTGCAAATCTTTTGGTTTGGAAAGATTTTTTTTAGTATATAAAAATAGAACAGTGCAGAAAACTAACCTCTTCACGAGTTGATAGGGCATCTCGATTACTGTCCATTGATTTGAAGAATTCCCCTGCTAATTCCTGAATTTTTGGACAGCCTGTTTGATAATGAGCTTCTGCAGTATCTTGTAATTCTTAAATCTCTCTCCCTCTCTCTCTTTCTCGCTACAAATAGTTTAACCGGAGAATAGAAAATGTGTCTCTAGGCAGCTGTATTGCAAATTCGCAATTATGTATATAGAAATAAGCCCCTGTGGAGCTATTTTCTTTGTTTTTTCTTTTTCACAAAATTTCATAGACACGCATTATCAGAAGGGCAAAATAGACTTTGAATCGTGTAACCACTATTGTTGGCCTTTCAATCTTTGAAAGTTGCATAATTGACTATTTTTTACACTAAGTCCGATTTTAGTTTAAGTCAAAATCAACAACAATCAAGTATTTCATGGGATCCACTTCCTTTCAACTGCATATTTTATCAATTTTTATCAAAATCTACTAAAAATTTAATTATAATTCCCATTAAATAGAGGCTAAATATATTCAAAAATAGATATAGTTGGCAGGTTCACCTGATCTTATCATCTCAAGCTTTGAATGACTTTACTATTTGAGTAGTGTAATTTGCCATTATCGATGTTACACTATGACCATTTTAGTTGTCATTATGTAATAGACTCAATTAAGTCCATATTTGATTTTAATTAAAATCTGATTTTAATGTCAAGTCAAAGTTCCCAATTAATTTTGATTTTACATTTTCTAAGATCCATATCTTTTCAACTATACATTTCATTATTTTTTATCAAAACATACTTAAAATTTTATTATAAACTACATCAAATGGGGCTTAAATGTAGAATTATGTAATAGTATTTCTCATTTAATTTTACTTAAAATTAAAATTTTAATTTAAGTTCAAGTCAACAATTAATTTAACTACATATTTAATTAGACTCAAAACTTTTCAACTATATATTATATCAACTTTCATTAAAATTTATTAAAAACATAATTTTAATCCCTACAAACAGGAACTCAATATCATCTAGATTGATTTTATAATATCAATAATAGCATTAATCTCCATGATTACTAGTATATTTGATATTTTGATTGGCTTAAATGCCGACATAAGCTAGACTCCACATTGTGGTAGGTGTTAAAGATAAATTAATGAATCAATGAGCTAGACTCCACATTGCGTTAGGTATTAAAGATAAATTAAATTAAAATCAATTGTCGATGCTACTTTTTTCTATTTTTAATTAAAAATCTTGATAGAAAACTTTTTGGAACTTTCGGTAAAGCTTTCCAATTTTTAAAATTTTTTTTAGTTAAATTTAAAATTTCAAAGAAACTTCACAGAAATTCTTGGGAACCTTTTTGACCAAAAAGTATTTGAAAACATGAAATATGAATTGAACATTATTATGGATTTTTGGCGGGTTTAAACTAAAAATTAAGTTGCCCCTATTTGACAACCATTATTCTCAAAAAAATGTTGTCAATAGTGATTTTTAGGAGAACGTGTGGTGGAAAAGTAAAGAAAAACTGTGAGTTTACGTGTAAAATATTTTATTTTGTGAATGTGTGGTTGAAAACGATTATGTATTAAAAAGAATTTTGAAATAATAGTTGTCAAATATGGGCTTAGTTTGGGGCTTCAACTAAAAATAAATATAATCCATAACTGTACTTCTTATACTGCAAAAAGACTTAGAATGTATTACATTGGTGTGAGCCGTGGCAACGGGAGGTGGGGGGGGGGGTCATGAAACTGGGCTAATGATGTGAGAAATGTGTGAAGTGGGATTTCCAAACAGTGTAGTTTGAGAGAGTATGGCCAAATTGGTTGTCTTGTGGTGAGAGAAATAGAATAATACCATAGGTTAGAAATGAGAGCAGATCATGATGTTTTGGTGGATATTAAAGATGACTTTCATGTATGGAATGACGAACTAGATGGGTAAGGGAAGCAAGATTTCTCTCCAAAATCACCTTTAACCATTGATAGGATGCTTTAAAAGGAACAATGACACTTCAGCTCGAGCTGAAATGTGATTTTACACTACGAAGGTTTTGGACCCAATCAAAAACAACACTACTTGGTCGTTGGCCCAATCTAAAACCGACCAACCCCATTCGATAACAAAAATTGACTTAATTGAGGATCGGTTGGTACTCTGGTCTTGGATCCAAATCATAATGATTTTTTTCCCTTTTTTTTTTGACAAATTGATAAGTCAATATGTTTAATATTTATATTTACATTTTGAAAATTAAGAAACACCTTGCAAATGTTCATAAATCTGGTTCCTGAAATATTATATCGTGGGTCCATTGCGCATGCTAAAGGAAATAACATAGGCAGCTCTTCCCAATATTTTCTAAACTTTAATTCCATAGAACTTAAAATTTCAATAAAAGCAGGATCATTTTTATATTTATGGAATGTTCTTGCAATTATATAAAGGCGTTCAAGAACCATATAGCTTGTGGGATAATAAACGCCGGATAAAATCTTTGTGTTCTCATAAAAAGATGTCAAAAATCATTTAACTTTCAAAGCTAAAATTCAATCGGATTCATTTAACATACCATCGTCATCACTTCTAACGTGTCTATTATTATAAAAGTTAGTTATTAAATTTTCAAAACCTTCACATGACTTTAATAGCAAGTAAGTAGAGTTCCATCTATTGCCTACGTCGCTAACAAATATTTTAGTAGTCATCACCCCTAGTTCGGCACAAAAATCTTCAAATGCTTATTTTCTACTAGAAGAGATCGTAATATATACTAATGCATTCCTAATCCTTTGAAGTTCATCCTTTATATGTTTTAAACCATCTTGTATAATTAAATTCAAGATATGACACACACAAGGAATATGAAACAAATACCCACCAAAATCAGGTTAAAGTGTCCTGCACAATTTACCGACGACTACCTTATTAACACTAGCATTATCAAAAGTAAAAGATCGAATTTTAGTCTCGCAATGATATTCTCTAACAATACTGATAATAGCATTATATATGTTATTACCATTGTGAAGAAACTCAATAATTCTAAAAGCAATAATTTTCTTATGCATGTACCAAAGTGGGTCTATATAGTGTGCGGTTGTAGCTATATATGCTCTTTTATTAACTCCTTCCCATATATCAGAAGTTAAACATAAAACACCCCCATATTGTTGCAAATCTATAATTAATTGTTGTTTTAAATTATTGAAATAATTTATTGTATCAACACGAAAAGTGTTTCGACTTACCCAGACGAAGAAGTGTTGGTTGTCTGCAATAGTCAGAGGCAACTTAGTGGCGACAACAAATTTCACCATTCTGATTCGAGTATTATCCTCCGAGTAAACCCACGTGGATAGGGGTGAAGTTGTAGAATCAGCACATGGACTGCCAAATTGCAATTGTGTTTGACCAGTTAGAAGAAGTCCATGTCTAGCCGCACATGCTTTGTAGTGGCGGTTGAAATGGGTGGTACCAATTTCTTTCTGCCATGTCAATCTTTGTTGGTAGTATTTATATACTGCTTTAGATTCTGCAAGGCCATCGACGACTTTTTCAGTTGAAATCAATTTAAAATGATCCCAACATTTTGCTTTTTTTTGGCCTTTTGCTTTCCCTTCTCATCTGGAATGTTTAATTCAGCATCTTCATCCTTATGTTCCGCTTCGGGAACGTTAATATCATCCAAATCAATTGGATTGTGGTTTCCCTGAATGTAAACATTGTCAGGTATCGGTAAGTCATTTAGATCGATAAATTCATTGAAAATTGACTTTGCGGCGTCCTAGGCGATTCGCCATGATGTAGCCCACATCCTGTATCGAACAAGCTTTCAACAAATGAGCGTTGATCCATTTGTTTGATTGTTTATGATGAAATATTAACCAGAAGATTATAAATGTAGTAAGATTGTGAGAATTGAGAATTGGATGAATTGAAATTGTAACTAATAAACTGTAAAAATTGAATTGATATTGTATATTTTTCAGCATAAGAGAGTAAAAACTCAATAATTGATAAAATAAAAGAGAGTTTAGAGAATTGGAGATTTGGAATAACAATTGATATGAAAAAAATATTTGGGGAAAGAGGTATTTATAGTAGAAGGGATGAGGGGAATAATAATAATTCAGTGACCCAAATGGTCACTGAACGATCACTTAAATTTTGTGGCTGGGCGAGCCACGAGCCGAGCGACTCATGGCTCATCGTCTGTAACAAGCCACCAGCCCGGCTCGCCTCCCGGCGAGGCCCGCTCGGCTCGTGCTCGTGATTTTACAAGGCCAAGCCGCTCGGTCCTTTTGACATCCCTAGTGGTGGTAGTCGTTTAATCCCTAATTTTTGTCGTGGTGATGGCGGTGGTCGTTGTGGCAATAAATTGGGATATGTTCATTTTTTATTAGGGTTGTAATTGACTTTTCTTGCATTCACTATTTTCACATTCATAGCAGTAAAATTTGTACTTTTTTGCTGGTTGGGAATTGCTTTTAGGAGGTTGTGGTAGTGGTTCCAATGGCAACAGTGGTGCTACTGCTGTTGGATGCAGTGGTGAGGTGTTGGTCACAAGTTATTTAATTGATTGTGACCATTAAATTGGTTAACCTATGACCAATAAATATTAAATCGACCAATGAAAAATGTAATTTGTGACAAAAAATAAATAATGTGCAACCTAAAATATTGTTAATTTGTGAACCAAGATTTGATAATTTGTTACTGTCTAATAAGTTGTTACTTATAATATTTGTGATTTGTGACCAATAAATTAATTGTGACATATAAAGTTTTTATTTGTGAACGGTGAACAAATTGTGACATATAAAATTTTTGAATTGTGACCTTATAATAATTTGTGACATATAAAAATTCTTACTTGTGATCAAAAAATAATATGTGACCAATTAAATCGTTAGTTTGTGATCAAATTGTATACATATGTAATCTTAATATGTTTAATTAATAAAATATATAATTAATTAATTAAATCATAAATAATTTTTAATAAACATCATATTTCTGAAATTGAAAACCTTTATTCTTAATTTTGAAATATGGGGTAGTTAACCTCTTAATTATGAATTTTTCCCTAGAAACAACCCTACTTGGTCAGTTGGCCCAACCTAAAACTGACCAACCCCATTCGATAAAAAAAATTTACTCAATTCAAGATGGGTTGGTACTAGACCCAAATCATAATGATTTTATTTTATTATTTTATTTTTTTGACAATTTGATAAGTGAATATGTTTAATAGTTTATATTTACATTTTGCAAATTAAGAAACACCTTGCAAATGTTCATAAATTAGGTGATAAATAGCAAAAGAAGTCTGGTTATAACTCAATTCCAACAAGTTTTACCTTGACACGAATTCCACTATAAAGAATAAAATTCTCTAAACAGAACACTCCAAACAAAAACACTCTCCCTCTTCCACATAATCTCTAAGGGCAAACTCAACAATTGTTAACTAAATACAAGAACAATTTACTAGCAGAATTATCTTGGGCATCAAATTTACTCGAATAACCATGAACAACAAAATCATCAAGTTCAAAACTAACTCCATTTGAGTTACCAAATTTGCTAGAATTATCATCATGAGCAACAAGATCACAACTATCTCCTTATGTTACTTTTCCTCTAGTGTCCAAACAAAAAATCTATCATAAATAAAAAATAATAAAAAATAATTATATATATATTGTTGTCATCCAAAAACGGAATGTCAAACTTGATACTTGCCGTTCTGAAACAATCAAACCTCATTTTGAGTTGAACAAACCTCACTCTAGTATGAAATCAAACTAGCTTTCCCAGAAACTGTGGAACCTTGGCTCTGACACCAATTTGGTGTGTGGAAGGACTTGTAAAATTCTTGTAATAAAAGCTATATAGTAATTAAGAACGATATTGGAATAATCTTGATTTGTATATATTGAATAATAATTGATTGTGATAAAAAAGTGTACAATGCCTCTGTATTTATAGGTAAGATAATTTTCCACTTCTGCTAATACTAGGAAACTAAAATAAAGAAACTACTTAAATCCTAATTTAAAAGAAATTGGAAAATTCTATTCTAATAAAAAAAAAACTAGAAATCTTATTCTAAACTAGAAATGAGAATAAAAATATATAACATATTACAACTAGAAAAGAAAACACAACTATAAAAGATAAATCACAATTGTAGAATTCAAGTATAGTTTTGAATATAAATTTCATATACCTTCCACGTAATTACCTTATCAAGTGTCCATATTTGAGACTTCGTCATTTGGCAACAACGAGCTTGTATATTCCTTGAAACTACAAAAGGCCTACTTTTCCATCCACATTTTATCCAGGCTTTTGAAGAATTTGAGTGCTAGCTTCTTTTCCTCTTCACTTGCTCTGCAATCATAATAAGCTTTTGTAATTCTTCTCATCCCTCACACATCTCTCTCTTTCTCTTTCAAAATAATTTGAATAACAATTCCTTCATTGATTAAAGCAGAGGAAATGTTTGGGAAGGTTTTTAATAAGACATTCTACATGTATGAGCATACATATATAACTAGGATTTTTACATCTAGTATTTTGAAAAATATTTAGAGCATAGTTGGTTAAGCTGAATAAAAATCCACATTAAAATATTTTTTTCTTCAGACATGTTTAGATAACTTAATTTTTTATTACTTTCTAATCACAAAGTAACTTTGAATATGTTTCTTTCCTTACTTTTCACTAGCAAAAAATATTACTTAAAATCAAAATTTACTTAACTTATAAATTTACTCAGCCCTCATTTTCAGTTTAGATAAAAATCATTTTTTTTTCTCAAGGGCATATTCAGGTTTTACTACACCAGCTTGTCACACTATAGCGCCAACCATGTTGAAAGTTGTTGACCTCAAAAAGTATGTCAACAAAAACCCAGCTACGTCCCCTTTATGTAAGCGTCACTTGCACACTCGAACATCTAGTTAGGAGGTAAAGGCCACTGGTCGAGAATAAGGTCTGACTACTGTTTGCATTCTGACGGTTAAATCAAAGTCGGACAAAATATAAAGAGTACAAGAGACGGGAGAGGGAGTTTGGCTAGAGTTTTAGAGCATACCTTATTATGAAATGAACACACATATTTTTAAAGAAATAATTGAGCCAAGTAGGCATGATAAGGTAAACTGCAAGCCCAATTTGATGTTACTTGATTAAATAGGCCAATTCAATCCCAAGATGCTATTATTTAATTAAATAGGCTCAATCAATTGAATAGTTGATGCATGTAATTTATAGTTGTATGGTCCTTCAATTCTGAGTCGTATATCTTTATGCAAGTCGGACTTGAAACATAATCTATCAAGTAGATGAGGTCTTATAGATTGCCACAGAAATATGAGTAGCTCCAGTAAATGAGGGTTTATGAACTGCCTCGAAAATATGCATCGATCTTAAATATGTGAGGACTTATGAACTGCTTCAGAAAATATGTGTTAGAGCTTGAATAAGCGAGAACTTATAAATTGCCTTGAAAGATAGATACTATATATAATTTATCAAAAATTTGGCAGCATCTCCCTCTGTAATATGGAACAAACCAACCTCCAATACAAAATAATTCTCCCACCGCACATATATCAAATAAATTGGGATCTATTTGTCCCTCAAATTACTCATGCCCATAAGGTTAATAACATATCGAATTTCTCCAATGTATAATATAAAAAGAGCCTATCATGTATCCTAGTAGGTCATATACTTGCACAACTCAACGTAACAGTAGTGTTACAATGAAGCAAGTAACATATGGCTATGGTTAAAATAGTGTTATGATATACTAGCAATGATGGGATATGCGTACTTGGCAGCAATAATATAATGCATATACTACTAGTAATGACAATAGTTCCCCAAGTCTGAGTTGAATATTTATATGCGAGTTGAAGTTGAAATATAAACCACTGTGATGAAGCTGATATAGAGATAAGATTGAACATATAAGTAGCTGTGACGAACTGATGCAAAAGCGATGCTACGAATATAAGTAGCAGAGGAATGCTCAGTACATAAATAGCAAAGGCAATGCTCTAGACATAAGTTACAGAGGTGTAGCTCTAGGAGTATAAGTGCAGAGGCGGTGCTCTAAATGTTAGAAGCAGAGGCGGAGTTCTAAACATAAATAACAAATGCAATGCTCAAGATGTAAGTAGTAAAGGCGATACTCTGGACATAAGTTTTAGAGGCGATGCTCTAAATGTAAACAAAAGAGGTAATACTTTGAACATAAGTAGCAGAGATAATGCTCTGGATGTAAGTAGTAGAGGCCAATGCTTTGAATGTAAGTAGCAGAGGCGATGCTCTGGACATAAGTAGCAGAGGCGATTCTCGAAATGTGAGTAACAAAGGTGATGCTTTGAACATAAGTTGTAGAGGCGATGCTCTAGATGTATAAGTAGCAGAGGCAATGATCCAGATATATAAATAACAGAGATGATACTCTGGACATTAGCAGTAGAGGCCATTCTTTGGACGTATAAGTAGCTCAGCCGATGCTTTGAATGTGAGTAGCAAAGGTAATGCTCTAAACATAAGTTACAGAAGTGATGCTTTGGATTATAATTGGAAGAGTTGATGCTCTGAATGTGAGTAGCAGAGACGATTATCAGAACATAAGTAGCAGAGTGGATGCTTTGAATGTAAGTAGTAGAGGTGATGCTCTAGATGTATAATAGTACAGGTAAACTCTGTACGTAAAGAGTAAAGACGATACTCTGAATATAAGTTGTAAAAGTGATGCTCTGGATGTGCAAGTAGTAGAGATGATATTCTAGACATAAGTTGCACAGATGATCTTTGGACATATAAGTAGCAGAGACGATGCCTTGGATTTATAAGTAATAGAGGCGATGCTTTGGGTATAAGTTGCAAAAATGATGTTCTTGACATAGGTAGCAGAGATGACACTCTAGATGTATAAGTGGCAAAGCCAATGCTCTAAATATGAGTAGCAGAGGCAATACTTTGAATATAAGTTCTAGCGATGATGCTTTCGATTGTAAGTAGTAGAGGCGACGCTCTAAATGTGAGTAACAGAGGCGATGCTCTGAACAAAAGTAGTAGAGGGAATGCTCTGGATATAAGTAGTAGAAGCGATGCTCTGGATATAAGTTGCAAAGTGATGCTTTGAATGCATAAGTAGTAGAAGCGATGCTGTGAATGTGAGTGGCAGAGGTGATATTTCGTATGTAAAAGTAGCAAAGATGATACTCTGGACATAAGTAATAGAGACGATGCTTTGGATATATAAGTAGGATAGCCGATGCTCTGAATGTGACTAGAGAGGCATTGTTCTGAACATAAGTTGTAGAGGCGATGCTCTGGATTATATGTAGTAGATGCGATGCTCTGAATGTGAGTAGCAGAGAAGATGCTCTGCACATAAGTAACAGAGAGGATGCCTTGGATGTAGTAAGTAGAAGCGATGATCTGGATGTATAAGTAGTAGAAGTGATGCCTTGGATGTGTAAGGAGCATAGCCAATGCTCTAAATGTGAGTAGCAGAGGCAGTGCTCTGAACATCAGTTACAAAGGCGATACTTTTGATGTATAAATAGCAGAGGCAATGCTCTGAATATGAGTAGCAGAGGCGATGCTCTGGACATAAGTAGTAGATGTAATATTTTGGATGTAAGTAGTAGAGGTGATGCTCTGAACATAAATTGCAAAGGCAATGCTCTAGATGTATAAGTAGTAAAGGTGATGCTCTGAATGTAAGTAGCATAGATGATGCTCTAGATGTATAAGTAGCAGAGGTGATGCTTTGGACATAAGTTGTAGAGGTAACATATAAGTAGCAGAGGCGATGCTTTGAATGTGAGTAGTAGAGGCAATGCTCTGAACTTAAGTAACTTTTATAAGATAACAACCTTTCATGGGAGTAGCGCATCCATGTCAAGGGCTTCCTCCATGGTATTTGATCCAGCCATGGAAGGGGTTAATCTTTAAGTGTAACATGGTATGGCTTCTTGTAGGAGACATCACACTAGTTCTTGTCAAGGTTGTTTTTATTCCTTGCAAGGGGGTGGCTCTTCCTTGCAAAGGCTTCTTTCATGGTATTTGGTCCACCCATGAAAGACTTTTTTGTCATAGGTTTTAAGATGGATCCACCCCTCTCCTTATGAAGCGGTAAATAATATAAGCTTTCTAAAAATAAGTAGATGTGACATAGTTAAAGTAAAGGCAAAGCTCTGAAAGATAGGCAGCTGTAATGTAGCTAACAAAGATGCATGATGAGTTCTCTGATGTAGTCTCGCATGATGAGGCATTTTGAAGATCGAAGAATAAACATTGAGCTAGTCTGCTGGCTCGTCTCGAACTATCGGAGTCATATAAGCTAGCCTTGTCATGATGATTTCTTAGAACTGTGCTAAGATGGAGAGAATCCCAAACTGGAAGCATAAGCACAATCATCTCGCGTGAAGAGGCATCTCAAAGTGAGGGATAAATATCTTACATAGCGAGGCATCACAAAGAATGAAGAACAAACATCTTGCATTGTAAGGTATCTCAAAGAGCAAGAGCTAAACTCTTGCATAGCAAGGCATCTCAAAGATGAGGTTAGAAAAGGCTCCTTTGCCAAAAGCAAACACATCTAGCTAGTGCCAAAAGATGCTTCTTTTTCGAGGGCAAATACTTTTAAATTTCATCTGTTGCTTTATTCAAGGAACAAGGGCTTCGAGATACTATTTCTTTCTTTATTCAAGGAATAAGGCCTTCAAAGTGCTGCATATGATAATAAAAAATCTACGAGCTAGGGTTTGCATTCGAAGATGCTAGGTCTTACAAGCTAGCCTCGGATATGCAAATTCTTAGAACTTGCCTCAAATAAAGAGATGGTCACAAGATATCGCTAGCCTTTAATGACAAGATTAGGCATTTGGTTGAGCACTTTGCATACACTTACAAATATAATTCCTCTAGCATAAATGAAGTTTGTTGTCCATCCACAACAGCACCAAGAATTACAAATCAAATGGTATAGTTGCTATTAAATTTGCATGCAAATAAAAGAATATTGCCACATCATAATACTAAAATAATTTTCCAAATTCACAGTGGATGAATGAATGGGATTTGATGATAAAATATTTTATAATCAATCAAGTCTCAAACTCTGCTGGGATGCCCTTTGCTTTTGAAGAAGGAATACTTGAAAATAGATGTTGTAGTATGAGAATAACTACCAACCAAATAGGACTATTGAGTAGACACATATAGAAGCTAGAAGATCTAGCATTCTGGACAAGCTGAGAAGCAACAGGCCCAAGAAAGTAAATTTCTAGGCCTAATTGAGAATAGTCCAGGAAAAGAGCCTAAAAGAAATCTTCAAACACTTTTTTATTGTGAATTATTAGGCCGCAATTTGAAAGAAGAAAACCTAATCACATTATGGGCCAAATTGTCCTAGCAAATGGCATGAAATCCCCAAAATTTGAAGAGATATTGAGTTGCCAAACGTCAGAAGGACCAATTATTAGACAAACACATCTTCCAAAAAGGCCACCGCCATGGTCCCGTCGCTATCACAATGTTGGCAAAAAAACTGTACCAAGCATTGTATTATCGGCAGTATATTGAATGGTGTCGAACCAAAGGTTGAACGGTGGTTATGGAGGTTTCGACGGTAGTTAAATACCAAAATACGTAACTCATTTCTTCTTCAGTTGGTAGTAGAGCTGTTTAATTTGAAATTTGGTTGTACTATTAGCTACAATCTCTAATTTTCTATCATTTGTCAATTGTTCCATTTATGTGTATCCCGGTGATATTGAGCTTCATTTTGCCAAATGCCCATAGCAGGACTAATAACGGCCTCCACTTTGTTGCTAAGTTTTTTAATGCTTGAATTATCAAACAATGGTGTTCACCTCTTTATTTTCATCTCTTCCCGAGTGTTTGTTTGACAAACCCATATGTTTATGTGAATTGCATAAATCCTATTTTCTTGATTTGGTTTTCTATTGTTGTCTGAGAATAAAAAACGGGATTTTTTTTTTCCATTTTTACTCTCCTTTTTGGTTGAAGGTACTACTTGGAAAAGCATTCATTTTTGTTTTGTTTGTTGTATTCGATTTCAAGGTGGATTTCTTCAACCATCAATTGAAAATAGCCATTTGTCATGCCTAATTTTTCAACCCATAGTTTCTTCAATCCTTTGCCTGAAAGTTCATTCTTCAAGCAAAAATTTTCAGATCCTAGTTGCTCCATTTTCTTCATTTGCAATGGATGGCTTCTTTCACTTTTTTAGCAAAACGAAATATTTTTAAAAAATCCTCTTTAGTAGCTATCTTTGCTGGTTTTCAATAGACAGTTGCCCGAAAAACTATATTTTCTAGTAGCCTTTTAGATATTGTAATAACATGGTTAATGTACCAATTTTCCACTAAAGGCGCCAACCTGCTGACCTCAAAAATGTATCAACAGAATCCGTTCCACCTTCGCTCCACTCAAGTATCACCTAGACACTCGAACTCCCCATTAAAAGGGGAATGCCACCAGTCGAGAAAATGGTCTGTGACCGTTTGTACTCCAACAATCAAATCAATGGCCGGACAAAATATAAAGAGTGCAAGAGATGGGAAAGAGAGTTTAACAAGGGTTTTAGAACATACATTATTATGAAATGAACTCATATTTATAAAGAAACAAATGGGACAAGTGGGCATGATAGACCGAGCTCCAAGCCCAATATGATGTTACTTGATTAAATAGGCCAATCCATTCCCAAGATGCTATTGTTTAATTAAATAGTTTCAATCAATTGAATAGTCGATGTCACGTAATTTATAGGTGGAACAAAAGCCATTACCTTAACCGCATTTGGATTCGAATGCTGGATTGAAAAGTTCTCAAAGCGATGCACGCTACAGGCCTTGATGAGTGGCCTTTCTCCACGCTTTTATCCAGTGAAGCCCCAAACCCATGATTCCATCGAAAAAGAACCATTTCGAATAGCTGCCCCGAATTTAAGTTTAATTTTTTTAATCCTTGAAGTGAGGGCGTATTTTCAACCAAAGGGATTGAGATTCTGGGAAGAAAGTTCTATCCAAGCTTTAGCCTGAAAATTTGGATTCGATTCATAACCAAGAGAGTAAAGAATAAATGATTCTTTGAACAAAAAGAGTGAGTAAGTCTTTTAATGTGCCTTTTGTACTAAAATCCATAGGAAAAATGACATTGTGGATATATATGTTACATAATATTTCTGAAAATTTCATGTGAAACAACTTCTTGTTAATAGTAGTTGCAATATAGTACTTGCGCAAAACTCCAGTCTATCTACACAAAATGTTTTTTGCAATTGATGCTTTCACCCTATAAAGAAACAAACATTTCAAAGCCCCTTAAAGCAGCTTGAATCTCGATATTTCCAATGGAGAGAGCTACTCAAATGCTACATTCCATTTGTTCTGAAAATATAACAAGAAAAAATTCTAAGTCATCCCAATTTAGTAAGATTTTTTTACCTTGTGTGTATTCAGGTTAATAATCCGAGTCATGTACACTCTATTTTGGTGCTAATATTAGTGATATTGAAAAGGATATTTATTCACGAATTTTATTTCGTTATTATTATTGATTTGGAACTCATTTAGGGCCCGTTTGGCACGGCTTTTACTTTGTCTTTTGCTTCTTGTAGAAGAGCTTTTGGAGAAAGCTATTTTAATTTTTGTTTGAAAATTAATATTTAAAATCACTTCCCATTCTGGAAGTGCTTTTGGAGGAAGCTGAAGTGCTTTTGGAGGAAGCCAAAAAAACCAGCTTCCTCTAAAAGCTCTTCTAACCTCCAAAAGCACTTTAAACAAAAATAGCCAAACGGTCCAAAAGTAGCTTTTGGCTCTCAAAAGCTCCTTTTGGCTTTTCAAAAGCCATCCCAAACGGGCCCTTAGTTTATGCTCGATCAACTTAAGGTTTTATTTTAACTCCACAAGTTGGTATTAGAGCCTCTAGTGGCTCGATTGCTTGCTGATGTACTATTTGCCTAAATTGTGATATTATATTTTTGGTCGCCATATTGATCGTTGACTAATTTCCGTATTATTGTTGAGCAATTTGTGAATGTTACTTTTAACGTTAACCATTCAAAAACTTCCCTTGAGATTGGGGTTCAAATCTCACAACAATCCTCGAAATTTGGACCGATGTATAAGTACAAGCTATAGGACATTCTCTATGTGGTTGTTTCTTGGAAGGTTGCTTACATACTACATATCTTATTTGTTAAGATGTCTGCTTACCGCTTTGACTTAGGCATTTTTAACGATAAAGATGATTTTTCTATTTGGGAACAAAAGATGAAAGCAATTTTAGTACAACAGAAGGTTTTAAAACCCATCGATAATGATTTTGCTATGACTACAACTAAGGATCAAAAAGATGAGTTTGATGAAGTTATTTCTACATGTATTATCTTGCATTTATGTGATACTATTTTGCGAAAAGTTGGCCAACATGACACTGCCGAAAAACTTTGGGAAAATCTTGAGGAGCTTTATTTGATTCAATCCATGCCCAACAAACTTTTCTTACTTGAAGTTTTTTCAGTTTTAAAATTGATCCCTCAAAAGATTTAGATGACAATATTGACAGTTTAAATAAATTGGTTCAAGTAATTAAAAATTGTGGTGAAAGTGTTTTTTGATGAATATAAAGCTGTTATTCTTTTGGATGCTATTCATGATAATTATAAGGATGTTAAGAATATAATCAAATATGGGAGGGAGGCCCTTATATCCAATATAATTATTGATTCCTAAGCTAAGGAGGGGGATATAAAAGTTGAAGGAAGCGAGAGAAAAGTGGGCGAGACTCGCTAAATGAGGGGTGGAACTCAGTATATGGATAGAGAGGGGCAAAACAATGGTAGCAAGAAAAAGTGGGGAGTTAGATATAAGTCATAGGGAAGGTTAGGGGAGGAAATGTTACGGTTGTGGGAAACTAGAACATTTCACAAATGATTGCCAAAAAGAGAAAAACAAGTTGAGAGATCAGAGGGGTAGTGAACCCCATGGGGTAAACGTTGTTGTCCAGATCGATAACCTAGTGATGTCTACATATTCTTAGATACTAAACCAGTTGAAATAAACTTGTCTATGAACTCCATATACATGAGTGGATTCTTGAGTCCTGTGCATCTTTTCATGTTACATCAAATAAATTGTAGTTTGATCATTTGCATGAGTCTGATCATGGACATGTAGTTGCATGGGGAGGAGTTGCATATAAGATCACTACCGTGGGTGTTAGATTTGATAGTGGTTTTTGGCACACACTAAGAAAAGTTAGGTATATTCTACACATGGGTAGAAATCTAATTTTTGTAGGAGAGTTGGAGCATACAGGTTTCACTGGTGCACTCGGCGATGGAGTGTTAAAAAGTTTTAGGGAGCACCTATAGCATTTAAAGCTACTAGACAATCGCATCTACATCATGCATACTGAAGTGACGGATGGTTTAAATTCCAATGTCACTCACACTAAATACAAACAGAAGTGTCACAATATGTTAGCTCACGTGAATGTTAAAGAACTTAAGTTTCTTAACAGTAAGGGTGTGTTAGGTAAGCATCAATTGTTTGACATGCCATTCTACGATCGTTATGTGCTTTGTAAAGATTGTAAAATGTCATTTGCATCTAGCACACACAAGACATATAGTGTTATAATATATTTGTACTAATTTGTGAAATCAGATGACCAATACCACTTTCAATGGTAACAAACATTTTCTATATATTATTGATGATCTCTCTAGACATGTGGGTTTATTTGCTAAAAAATAAATCCGAAACTTTTGAGAATTTTAAAAATTGTAAGAACGAGATAGGTAAGAAAATGAAATATTTGCACAGTGATAATGATCTTGAGTTTTGCAATGCTGAATTTGATAATTTGCTGAAAGGATGAATTGTACTTTGCTTGATAAAATTAGTATATGATATTAAATTTTGGTGTGTCGTCTTTTTGGGATGAAGCTGTTATGACTGTATGTTATGTGACTAATATGACTCCTTCAATTATTTGATGATATAATTTTATGAATAGTGTTTTTTTGGAAAATGTGTGGTTGAAAGAGAATGAAAAGTTTTTTATTTATGTGTAATATTATTTTATTGGAGGATGTGTGATTAAACAGAAGATAGAAAAATGTATTATAAATTTAATGGGACTCAATCCAGGGCTAAATCTCCATATGCACTTGATCTTCACGGCCAACCATTCCCATTTCTATCTTTTGTGTCACATTTTTGTCATATTCATTGTTGCCTCAATCGGACTCCAAATCGATCTCAGAATCCATAAAGTCCAAGATAAAATTACAGTAACATATGATGAAGAAATTACAGCTCATTAACATTAGGGCAGTAACATATGAAGAAGAAAATATTCAACTTTAGCATTCAAAATGTACTGCTATTTCACTGTCTCACATTTAAGGTGCTAAATGTGAGAATTGTTAACAAGAGACTCAGCTTTATCAAAAACACAAATCCAAAAATCATGCATTTCTATTAAAGTTTGACAGAATCAACATTAAGTGGTTGTTTTCACATCAATTAAACATTACAGAAACTTTTCCAAGTAAGTTATCACACAACTTCAATTTTTTCAAGTTGAGTTATCACGTAATAAAAAAAGCATAGAAATGAGAACCTAGAAATATAATCATATTTTAAATTACAACTAAGCCAAAAATGAGGTGATTTATCTAAAATTCCAAAACAGAGGCTAAAAAATAAAAATAAAATAAAATTAATCCACTAAGCCTACTAAAATGGCAGAATTACCTTTTTTAGAACCGTTCATGTGTACGCCTTCAAGTGTGTAAAACACAATTGGAGATTGTATGCTCACATACTTAGCAATTCAATTGAGGGTTAGGGTTCTTGAGGTGAAATTGCGCATTGCAACAAAGAAAAATGGCCAATTGTTTGTTCACAGACTTTCGTTTGGATTTGTAGGTTGAGGTGCTTGAGCTAAAGTTGGGATCGCAACTGAGAACAATGGTCGATTTTTTGTTCACATACTTCACAAATCCAGTTTGGGGGTTAGGGTTCTTCAAGTGAACCTTGAGGATCATTTCATTTGGGGAAGAAGCTTGGTAGAGGTAAAATTAGGATTCTTCATGTGCGAATGGAGCAATTGATTTGGAAGGAGAATATAAGTTCGTGTTTAGCAGAAAGGGAATTTCTATTTTGTTAATTTGGGTTTGACGAAATTTGTAAGTCGTGTTTGGTAAAGCTTAAGGCGTATTTGCTGACGTGGAAGCTGATTTGGCGAAGGAGTTATTATTTGTGAGCTGCACTTGGTGTCTAGGTAGGGTTCCTACTGACACCTCACAATTAGGGGGTGCATTAATTTTTGGCATTTTTTATTTTGTGGGGCTACTCTTTTGCGAGTTATCTGGCCGGCTTCTGTGATCCCGACTTTTGTACAACTCCTTCAATCACCCAATGATTTTTCATTGGGTGAGTGACGGAGTTGGACGGATAAAAGTTCAGCAGTCAATGAGGCAATTGATGAAATTTAGTAAGTAAACCGTGACATGGAAAAAGTTTCGGTGGCCAACGAAACATTTAAATTCTAAAGCAAGCCAATATGAAGAAAATTTTGCATAATTTTATATAATATAGTTTTATGCTTGTGCATTTATTTTTAAGATATTATTAGCGTGTCTAATGTTAAAAATTGATAGGGGCTGCATTCACAACACAAATTTACTAGTTTAAAAAAATTAGAGAAACGAAAATTTAACCGAACTCTTGTTTTCTTAATTTCCTAAACCTTTAGCTGCATTTCAATAGAAATAGATAATTAAGTCGTTTGTGAGTGTGTTCTAGCATTCATATAGATACATTTTTTAACACACACAAAATCTATATAAAATTGAAAAAAAAAAAAAAAAAGTAAAGAATCAAACGTAAAAACACATAGCCAGAGTAAGTAGAGTAGAGCTAAACCGTCAGAGGCATCTTATAGACGGCAACTTGGAAGGGATGAGCATAAAAGAGAATCTACATATAGCATATGTAAATGCGAGTACCAGAAAAGGCCACGAAAACATCATCATATCTGAATCACAGACTATTTATCCTAAAAGGACAATCAGAAATCATAAAGAAAACTATAATGAACACTCCAACTGGAAATTGCTGGAATAAATCATTTAAGCTTCAAAGAAAATTAAAGAAATTACTTACAATAGAAATTGAACAGTGGGAAATGGAAAGAATGAAAAATAGAAGAAATATTTTACATGATGGAAAAAGATTCGGATGAAATGAAAAGAACCAAACCTTAAAATTAAATCTATGGCTAGAGAAGAGGAAGAAAACGAAGCTCTCTACTACTGAAAAATGTTGTTCTGCTCCATTTTAGGTATAGCAATGACAATTTTCCTTGCAAATGACATGATTAGCATTAGAAGAACCTCAAAACTTCATAAAAAAATTACAAGTTGTTAGGAAAGTTTAAAAAAAAAAAAAAAAAATACATATATGATAAAGTGATTTACTCACGGAGGTTCTCTGTATGAATCATTTAAATCCTGTTGAGCATCTCTCTCCAAAAACCCAGAAAAATGTAAAAGATTGAATTAAAACGGATCTAAGAGAGAACCTAAAGATGTACGTAAGTAAATATTCCAAATCAAAGAATGGAAACAATTTAGGCAAAATACCATTAAAATGGAGAACGAAGATTGAATAAAAGAAATGGAAGGCAAGAGTTTGTTGAAACATACAAACAATTCTAAGGTAATCCATCAAGAAACGGCAGGTCAAAAATTCATTTCCAAAGAGGAAATTAGCCAAATGAATGGAAATATGAAATTAACATATTTGAATTCGTTTTGTTCGATTTCTATTCAAGTGGTGGTATTTTTTTTGGAAAGTTATCGTAGAACTGTCCGATTTTCTATGCAAGTGTACTTTTTCTTCAATTCTAACCTTATACAACTTTGTGAGTGTATAAATAGTCTTCTTTATAGAAGGGATCAATGGATTGTGTTGGCTCCTTTTCTGGGATATGAAATCAATAACAAGAGATGAATATGAGAAAAGGATAATTATATCCTTAGAAGTGTACATAACCCTCTAATAGTTACCAGTACCGAATCCATAATATACAGAATTGTAATGCTTATTTAAGAAAAATTAAAATATAACTCATCATATTGGGAAACAACTATAATTGTACAAGTTATTTAAAAATCAACTTATATTTTTTCGAAAGAAAACAATACAATGTATATAAAAAAAATTAGTGAAAGAACGCACTATTATAGAATAAATAAGTACTTGTATAACAGCAAATGCAGCTCCGTTTCTATTCTTTAAGTCTTTGTCATTTTAGATTACTGTTAGCCAGAAATTGAATAAAAGTCATATGATTCAAAGAAACCTTAAGCATTATTAGGTAAGAAGGATAATCCAAATTAACACGAATTAAAATTATACACAACAACAATGAAGAAATCCTAATAACCATCATGTATAGTGGGCAAAAAGTGTGCAAAGGGAAAAAGAAAAGAAAATACTTGTGTTTTTTGGGCTACATATGAGATTAAGTGCTTCAGCTTGAGCCTGGAATCGATTGGGGAAGTAGTCGTCATTCCACATCAAAAGGAGGACACCACTGGCTTTACACAAACTAGGGATTCCGCGTGACCTATGCCATGACCAAATTACTTCCCCATTCCCAGATGGGAATGTAAGGAGTTTTAATCAATAGATGGGCTTATATGTGTGAATAATTATGTGTTAAATTATAGGTTATCGAATTCGGTTGAGCCCAATTAAAGTGATCTATAAGGTTTCGATTTTGGGCTTTAATGTATCCAATTAAAGTGTGGGTTTACATATGTGTAGAGATCGGGCCCAAGTCCTGATTCTATGATGGGCCGAATTATGTCAAAGGGCATCTCTATATAAATAGGTTATGGTTCCGAGATCACACGCACGTATTATTCATTCTCTACTACATCCCATCACAGAGAGAAAAAGGAGACTGTGTGTAGATTTGGAAGACAATACCGCGAAATTCATTATTGCATTAACCATGTCTGATTCAGGTACGCTTCCGCTTTAATTCTTGTATTTCATGATAATTTAACATGAAAGATCCAATGATTTAAAAGCATTAAATTATCCAACAAGTGGTATCATATCCTCTTCATGCTGAATCATTGAGAATCGAATAATTTAATTTGGTCCTTACAATATATTTGAAATTTTTAGATTTGACAATTTTGGATTTAATTTTTGTGGAATCTAAAAATTCTACTGCATGATATTCTTGATTATTTTCATAGCTCTGGAATAAATCTTTGATATTCAGTTTGAGGAATTTAAGATTACAGATTTTGAGTTTTTTTGTGATTCAGATTATGGATTCAGATTTACAATATAAATAATAATAATAATAATAATAATTAAGTTGTGTGCCTGGGGGGCAGCCGCCGTGTCGCAACAGCGGCAACGACGCAGCAGAACAGCGTGCGCTGCTGCAGCAGTGCAACAGCGCACGCTGCTGTATGCTATAGCGCGGGGGTGCTACTACCATTTTTTCGCTGCTATATGCTGCAGCGCCGGGGCGCTGCTACCATTTCGGCGCCGCCCAATGAAGGAGAAGAAGAAAAGAATTTTTTTTTAGGGGTTTTCAAGTTTTCGATTGATATGGGGGCAGGGGCCTCACATGTAAATTAGGTAATTTGAGGTCCCCGCTTGCAATTAGGGTTAGGGTTATAAAATTAAGGTTTCAGTCCCTAACCTTTAAGTTATATTAAGATTTGAGCCTTTAAGTTTTGGATTTAATAATGCAGTCCCTAAGGTTTAAAATTAATTAATTCGGGCAATTGAAGTTCTAAATTTTGTAATTAAAGCCCTCAAAATTTAATTATTAATTCTAACTGGCCCCCTAAGTTCATAATTAATTCAAATTGACCCCTAAAGTTTCAATTTTTTAAAATTTGATCCCTAAAGTTTTGAATTATTAATCCTAAGGCCCCTAAAGTTTAAAACTAATCAAAATATGCAAAATTGGTGATTCTCTTTCTCAAATTTTGGTACTAAGGACTCTTTTAAGAGATATAATATTCAAAAGTTGGTTAATTAAAGCAACATATTGTCAAAGCAACCTCTCTTGTGAAAATTGACTAACTTAGAATATTAAAAAGTGTTTGTGCATGTGTTATTAATGGGAATATTGATCGGTCCAAAGGAAGGTCAATATTTAGCCGAATATACGTGCACCTGTGGTGATAAATGTGTGTCGATTATTTGGTTTATTGTGTGATCAATAAATCGATCCAAAGAAAGGTTTGTTGATTGACACGTTATTTTATCGTCAATGTTTGATCACTACGCCAAGAATACTGCTTACAAGTCAATATCTCTGTCCAAAGACTAGATATTGATGTTGTGCTTGGTATCTTGTGATGGGCCCTACAACTATTTGAGATTATTATTATTTGCATATTAAAGATATTCATGTGAACTATTTATAATAATCGTTCTCTAATTCAATTTTAGGTTCTGTTGCTAATATCTCGGCTAGCATCAATTCAATTCCAATGTTAAATGGCACAAACTTCAGGATGTGGCAAGAGAACGTGATGATTGTTCTCGAAGTCATGGACCTGGACCTTGCTTTGCGGGTCGATCAACCTACTGCACTTACTGATAAGAGTACCTCTGATGACAAGAGGGAGATGGAAAAGTGGGAACGATCGAACCGCATAAGCTTAATGGTCATGAACCCTGCTATTCCAGAAGCATTCCGGGGTACTATGTCCGATAAGGTGACTACGGCTAAGGCTTTCCTTGAGGATCTTGAGAAGAGGTTTGCCAAGAATGAAAAGGCTGAAACAGGTACACTTTTGACAAACCTTGTCTTAATGAGGTATAAAGGGAAAGGAAACATTTGAAAGTATATTATGGAAATGTCTCACATTGCTTCAAAACTAAAGACACACAAGTTGGATTTATCTGAAGAGTTGTAGGTGCACATGGTTTTGATATTCCTTCTGGCACATTTCAGTCAATTCAAGGTGAGCTACAACTGTCAAAAGGACTCATGGTCTCTTAATGAGATCATCTCACACTGTGTCCAGGAAGAGGAAAGACTGAAGCATAAGAAGACAGAAAGTGCTTATTTGACCACCACCTCTAAGGACAAAAGGAACAAGAAAATGAAGATTAATAAGGAAGCTGCGGGTACGGCACCGCAAAAGAAACAACATAAGGAATCAACTGAAGATAATTGTTTCTTCTGTGGAGCTACAGGTTATAAGAAGAAGAATTGCACCAATTACCACGCATGGCGTGTAAAGAAAGGTATTCTTCTTCATTTGGTTTGTTCTGAGATTAATTTAAGTTCGGTACCTAGATATACATGGTGGATAGATTCTGGTGTAACAACTTACATCACTATGTCTATGCAGGGTTGCCTGAGTTGCCGAAAACCAAGTGATGGTGAAAGACATACTACGCTGGCGACGGTAAAAGAATGGAAGTAGAGGCAATAGGAAAATTTAGATTATCGTTAAAGACTGGATTTTATTTGGATCTTGTTGAGACATTTAATGTACTCTCTTTTAGATGGAATTTGATTTCTATTTCTGTTTTGGACTAATTTGGTTATACTTGTTCATTCGGAAATGAAAAATTTAGTTTGTTTCATGATTCAAAATTGGTTAGTTCCAGTTCTTTATTAGGCTACGATAATCTTTATTCAATTGCTACAATTGCTTCTTATAATGAAACCTTGCACGTAAGTACCCGAGGTGTAAAGCAAAAATTAAACGGTGAGAATTCTGCCTCGTTGTGGCACAAGAGATTAGGTCACATCTCCAAAAGGAGAATTGAGAGACTTGTGTCTGACGGGATTCTTGACCCTCTTGACTTCACAGATTATGAATTGTGTGTCAACTATATGAAGAGAAAACAAACCAATAAAAGGAGATTTCAAGCCAATAGGACTTCGGACGCCTTAGAACTTATACATACGGATATTTGTGGACCATTCCCTATTGGTTCATGGAATGGTCAACAATATTTTATAACGTTCATAGACGATTTTTCAAAATATGACTACGTATATCTTATTCATGAAAAAACACAGTCACTGGACGTGTTCAAAAATTATAAAGTTGAAGTTGAGAACCAACTCGACAAAAGAATTAAAAGCGTCAGATCTAACCGTGGGGGTGAATACTATGGCATATATGACAGTTCAGTTGAACAGCGTCTAGGACCATTTGCTAAATTTCTAGAGGAATGCGGTATCGTCCCACAATACACTATGACGGGTTCACCCATTATGAATGGTGTTGCTGAGAGATGAAATAGAACGCTTAAGGATATGGTGAGGAGTATGATTAGTCATTCTACCTTACCAGAATCTCTCTGGGGTGAAGCATTGAAGACCGCATCCTATTTACTCAACAGAGTTCCAACTAAGGCCACTGATAAAACCCCATATGAGCTTTGGACGGGCAAGAAGCCTAGTTTGAAGCATATATATATTTGGGGGTGTCCAGCTGAGGCAAGGTCCCAAAAGCCAAATGAAAAGAAACTGGACGCAAGGACCATCAGTTGCTATTTTATTGGATGTTCTGAAATGTCCAAGGGTTACAAGTTTTATGATCCCATAACTAAGGCAATTTTCAAGACAGGAAATGCTCGGTTCTTTGAGGATGTTGAGTTTGTGGGGGGAGAAAGGGTTACAGGCTTCGTCTTTGAGGAGGAATATGTTGAAATTCCTCCAATTGCCATTGACAATGATCAAGTTTCTATCCTTGATATTGTTCAAGAAGTAACTCTAGATCAAGACAATGTCATACCTACCTCTCAAGATCAACAAATTATTCCAGAAGAATAAACTCTACAGCCTTAAGAACCAATGTCATTAAGAAGATCCACTAGAGAGAGGAGAAGTACGGTTTCGAATGATTACATTGTATTTCTTCAAGAACATGAAGTTGACATTGGAATGGTGGAAGATGATCTGATCAACTTCTGTCAAGCCATGGAAAGTTCTAACTCTCAAAAGTGGCTCGATGCCATGAATGAAGAGATAAAGTCCATGAAGGACAATGACGTATGGGACCTCGTTCCATTGCCTAAAGGTGCGAAACCCATTGGTTGCAAATGGATATTTAAGACCAAGATGGATTCAAAAGGTGATGTAGAGAGGTATAAGGCTTGTCTTGTCGTAGAAAGAAGGTATCGATTTTAAAGAGACTTTCTCTCCAATTTCTTCGAAAGACTCTTTCAGGACTATAATGGTATTGGTAGCGCATTTCGATCTTGAGCCACATCAGATGGATGTTAAGACAGCATTTCTCAATGGTGACATTGATGAAACAATTTATATGGTACAACCAGAAAACCTTGTATCGGACGATACAAAGCAAATAGTTTGTAAATTAAAGAAATCCATCTATAGGCTCAAACAAGCGTCTCGTCAATGGTATTAAAAGTTTCATCAGGTGATCATCTCATTTGGTTTTGAGATGAATTTTGTCGATGATTGTATCTACCACAAGTTCAGTGGGAGCAAGTATATTTTTTTGATTTTATATGTGATGACATATTGCTTGCCAGCAATGATATAGGCTTATTGCACGAAACCAAGTGATTTCTAACAAAGAATTTTGAGATGAAAGATCTTGGTGACACCTCTTTTGTATTAGGAATTCAGATATACCGAGATCGTTCTCGGGGTATTCTTGGATTATTACAAAAGAGCTATATCGAAAAGGTACTTAAAAGATATGGCATGCAAGATTGTAAACCATGTGACACCCCTGTGGCTAAAGGAGACAAGTTTAGCTTAAGTCAGTGTCCTAAAAATGACTTGGGAATTAAAGAAATGCAGAAGATTCCTTATTCCTCAGCTATAGGGAGTCTGATGTATGCTCAGGTTTGTATGCGTCTGGATATAGCGTACGTTGTTGGGATGCTAGGGAGATATTTACGTAACCCAAGAATGGATCATTGGAAAGCAGCCAAACGGGTCATGCGGTATTTACAGAGAACAAAAGATTACATGCTCACATACAGGAGATCGGATCAGTTGGAGATCATTGGTTATTCTGATTTCGATTTCGCGGGATGCCAATATAGTAAGAGATCCACTTCAGGCTATATTTACTTGCTTGCTGGAGGTGCTATTTCATGGAAGAGTACTAAGTAGACACTCATAGCTACTTCCACCATGGCAACGGAGTTTATATCGTGTTATGAGGCATTAAATCATGGAATATGGCTGCGTAATTTTGTCACAGGGCTGCGCATTGTAGACAATATAGAAAGACCACTTAAGATATTTTGTGACAATAAATCAGCAGTGCTGTATTCTAATAACAACAGGAGCTCGACGAAGTCAAAACATATAGAGATGAAGTTCCTGGCTGTTAAAGAAAGAGTTTAGAGTGGACAGGTATCAATAGAGCATATTGGGACAAACTCCATGGTTGCAAATCCGCTTACTTAGGGATTGATACCCAAGGTCTTTCATGGGCACACTGCTCATATGGGTGTTATGTTTCTTGAGGATATCTAGTTTCAGTGGGAGTTTGTATTTTTGCTTTTCATATTGGACACATGTACTGTTGTTTTAAAGTTAAAGTTATTTGGTTTATTATCTCTGAATTTGTTTAAAATGATCTCACTAAGGTATTAAGGTAGACCAGTTGGAAATAGGTATGTTACAGATCACATTACATGTAATTTTCATGCTACACATCCATGCTTGATCGATGTCATTCGGTTATATTGATATATGTGACCATTGATGGGTTTAGCTACAATGAAGGTAGCGAAAGCTTCTTTGATCCTATGTTGATATGATTGATGGACGGGATTGTTTGGGGATACATTCAGTAATGATAGCAAAATTCTAAGTACTTATAAGGTTATGTTTAATGCACAATTATAAGGTGACACATATAGCCCAAGTGGGAGATTGTAAGGATTTTTAATCAATAGATGGACTTATATGTGTGAATAATTATGTGTTAAATTATAGGCTGTCGAATTCGGTTGAGCCCAATTAAAGTGATCTAATAAGATTTCGATTTTGGGTTTTAATGTATCTAATTAAAGTGTGGGTTTACATATATGTAGAGACTGAACCCAAGTCCTAATTCTATGATGGGCCGAATTAGGTCAAAGGGCATCCCTATATAAATAGGTTATGGTCCCCAGATTACACGTACGTATTGTTCATTCTCTACTGCATCCCATCACAAAGAGAAAAATGAAACTGAGTGTGCATTGGAAGACTATACCGCTAAATTCATTATTGTATTAACCATGTTTGATTCAGATACGCTTCCACTTTAATTCTTGTATTTCTTGATGATTTAACATTAAAGATCCAGTGATTTAAAAGCATTAAATTATCCAACAGGGAAACCTCAGAATTATCGATGCAAATCATTGTTGCCTATTTTTTTCTGAAAAAATTAAATATCAAGTATAATAATTAATCGCTGAAATAAAATGCTAAAAACATATGGAACTACAAAGGTAAGGATTTTATTATTTTTTTTTTAACCAAAAAAATCAAGTAAAAATCCCAAAAATGGAAAGATCATATAAATGTGTTGCTGTTTGGCGATTTCTCTGAAAGATAAAAAATTAATGAGAATGACTTTAAAATCTCTTTGAAAAAAAAGCAATAAATGAGATCTCAACACCAAACAAAATCGAAAGTTACCCGACGAAGCTTGTGCTGCTACTTGACATCACCAGTACAGATTTTCTGCCATTTTGAGAACGTTTCACAAAACTTCGAACTAAACAAACAAAGATCCAACATAGAATCATTAGGGACAGTTGGTGCATTTCCAAAAAACAAACTTTGAGTTTATTGTTGAGCATGATGATATTACATCAAATAGATTTGTCTGAATATCTGTTGTTTTAATTGTTTCCATTGATGTTTCATTGTGTCTTTATGCTAATGCATGATTTGTATACAGAAAACTATGGGAATGCTAATTCTGTTAGGCATGGAAGGACTAATGATAATGACAAGAAAAGTACATTGTTCTCGTATTGATCCAAGAGTTATAAAGTGGAGATAAGTTTAGAGAACTTCCAAGAAGCATTGAGAGTTTTGAATATCATTTCAAGGCAACATGCTACAAAGATTGGACTTCTAGCTAGAAGTTGTTATCAGATGAATTAGATTATGCCCAAGTATGCTAAGATGTTACTTTTCTTGAAAGTAAGCGAAGATTCAAGTTCAAATGGTAAAATAAGTAACTTACTTTCCGAAAAATTACATGTTTTGCAAATAAATAATTATGCAATTGTCTAACAGACATTTATCACTTGAAGTTATTACGACATGATATGTACGTAACTATATGTTGAATGTCAAGGGGTTGGTTGCCTACTGGCTAATCAATATTTTTTTGACAATAATCAGGGGATCTTTACTCATGTTGGAGGAGGAGTTTTTAGATGATGAGGATTCTACTCGAGTTTCAGAACCTCTCAGGAAGACTTGTTTTTTAACATAGCTAATACTTTGCTTGCGTATTTTTTTTCTTCATCTGCTAATTTTAACTAAATCACCTTCTTGTTCAATAATTCCGTTGTATTCGTTAATTATGAGATAAACTAGAAAAATTAATGAAAATTCTTATTGATTTCAATTTGCACAAAAAAGAGAACCAAAGAAAGAAAACAAAATAGAGAATGTACACTTAACATGGAAGTTTACATTTCATATAAATACAGTTAGGAACTAAAACAATTTACCAGAGTAGGATAAAAATAAACAAATTACCAGAGAACGATAAACATAACAACATCAGATCGAACTACATGGTAAATTCAAATTTAAAAAGAAAAACAGAGTAAGTTTAAGTTCATACTAATGATAAAGGAAAAACTAAGGAAAATAAATACTGAAATGAAACATTAACCTCCATATTTGAAAGAAGTTTATATTCATATTTATTTTCGTCACAAGATATTATCGTATTAGTAATTTTTTTTTTTTTTGGGGGGGGGGGGGGGGGTTAATATACGAGTTCATTCACGAGTTAAAAAAGAATTGAAGTGATTATAATCGAGCTATTCAAACAAGCATGAATGTAGAAGTAGAAATATTTAAAACCTAAAGAATACAAAACCTTGAAGGAAAAAACTATTTAAACAAAAGAAGAGTATAAAAAACTGCAGAATTTAACTGAAGTCACAACATTTTTAGCCAAATTTACCTAAAGAAAATCATGCCAACACAGCTGTGTATTCCACCAAGCAAAGATCATACTTATTTCTACATAAAAATAAGAAACAAAAGTGAGTTTATGATATAGAAAAATCAAACACCAACTTATCAGAAGTGGACACATTTGTAATCATTTTGAAATGCTAATTTGGATAAGAACCACAATTACATCTTTGGTCCAACCGCATTTAGTGAATTCGCACAGAACAAATTATTGCACATAGTATCACAAGCATCCATCATTTATTCATTTGTGCAGATAAATAAAAATTATATTACCCTAACTAAAATCTACCACAGTTTCCACTAATGAGTCCAAAGAAACCTAAATTGAGAAATAATTATCATTCGAAATCATAACAGTCCGTGAAAATACAGGGAATGCTCTATTTAAGCATAATAAATAGTACTTCATTTGCAAATTATAAAAAATTCAGCAATAATAGAACTAACGTGTAACTGAGTTACTTAATATATTCTAGGATTCATGACATCACGATTAAAGGGACAGGGACATTGAGGTATAATTTAATGATCATGGTCAAATTAGGAAGAAAGAACTCCTTTCATAACCCAAAAAAAGAAAAAAAAAATGCATTATAAAACTTAAGACTGTTGCATTAGAAAATTTATGAGTGTTTTTTCAAAAATTAATAGAAGTTTACAAGTACTTGTTGCATAATACAATTAGTAGAATACACCTATGAACTTCCTGTAGAGTTTAAACTCCAAAAGAAATTAATTTTTATTGATAAAATACAATTTTATACTCTTTTGGACCCATTTTGATTATATGGAGACACTCCTTACTAGCACAATACACTACCTCACTATGTCTCTCTTTCTCAACTTATTCTATTTGCTCTCACTCTCTTCACACACTTTTCACCATACACCATCCCCTATTTATAGAGGTAAGTTGGTGACAATTCTTCTACACAAAAGTTGATGATTCTAGATAATTCCATTAATTGATTCTAAATCATTTTCCTTGAGAAATCTTAGAATGGTGATGGCCAATATCTTCAATGTATTCTCTAAATTTTTCTATGGTTGAGAAGGGATAATAAAGTTGGTAAATCCTAAATGAATCTAGAAAATTCATGCTAAAGTCGGTGATGATTTTTTAATTCTCCTCTTGAGCATCGACTTTTTATTTTAACCTTTTTCTTCTTCTTCTTCTTCTTGTTTAGTCGTGTCTTAAGATCGTTGACTTTTGAAGTGGTTGATCATTTATTCAACACATCCATGACTTTAAATATGTCTAGCTTTTTCGCACTCTCGTCTTCTTCGAAAGTTGCATATTTGATACTTGCTTTCTCAAGTCCACCAGACTTTTTTATTTGTGATTGTAAATTTGTACGTAGCTTGATATCTTCTTGACTTTGTCGATCCTCCGTACTCTGTGTTACTCTAATAAACTCTTCTTTATTACTTAGCATTCGTAAATCTTTAGTTTCTACAGGGCTTCGTTGTGCTTCCATGATTTCCTCTTACAGTTTGTCATCCATTTCCTTTAAATATAGTAGATCCACTCCTTTCGGTGTCTGTTCCACCATCTGTGATGTTTGATCTAGCAGATCCATCCTCTGTGGTGTCTGCGTTTCTTCCAACACTTCTTCTAATTCAAATAGTTCTCCCTTCTGCGGAGTCCACTGAAGACTCTTTGTGAAACACAATGTCCTCATCTTATTCATCAATCCAATCATCTTCTTCGAAGTCATCAATCCAATCATTTTCGCAATCTAACTGTCCAGGCAGGACCACCGCTAATGCTGATTCATCTTTTAAATTTGTATTAAATTTCTTTTCTCGAATCTGCTCAATTGTTGCTGTAGCTGCCTCCGCATCCCATTCTTCTTCACTAGTGTACTTCTCTTTCTCGCTGGAGGTTGCTATATTTCCTTCTGTCAGTTCATTTATAAACCAACAGTCTCTAGCATAATGGCATCGTTTGCCGCATACAAAGCACGCACCATTAGTTTGTTGATATCTTTGACCTCTCATGTCACAATTCTGCTAAGCTCCCCTTATCTGGTAGCCTCTTTTAATATGTTCTTCAAATTTACCTTCTTTTAATTCTTTATTATTCTGTTGACGGGGTCGACCTCTTTTTTTATAACTATATAATGATTCTTCCTCTTCTTTCTTTATTGAGACCCCTAACATTTGCCTAGTTAATACTTCTTGTTTGGCCAACAAGTTTTCTAGATTAACCAATGAAGGTTGCTTGGGCCAACCTTGTATTGCAGTGATAAAACTTCTAAATTTGGGTCTCAATCCATGTATAATTATTCTTCTCATTCAAGACTCCGAAATTTTAGTTGAAGCGTCTAACTCAGAACTTTCACGACACAGATATTTAAATTTATTAAAATATTGACTTACCGTTAATTCTCCTAGAATAATCAAGAGCAACTTGTTCTCCAACGATTGCAACCTCGGGTCATTTTTCTTCGAGAATAGTGAGGCTAAAGTGTCCCACGCTTCCTTTGGTATAGTCTTGTTTCTTGTGTACTCTAATTATATTTCTTCAATTGTTATCTTTATAACAAACAAAGCTTTGACCGCTTTGATTCTCCATTTCTTCAAAGCTCCGACTTCCTCTAGCGACATTACGTCACTTCCGTCAACTACTTCCCATAGGTCTTGCCCTCAGAGATATGACTCCATGCAAGTTTGCCATGTGATATAATTCTAATTGTCAAGCTTCCTCATTCCACCTAGCACTTGTAGATCGCCCATCGTGACTTGATTTACCTCCTCGTAATCAAGTAATCTTTATAAAGCTTCGCAAACTCTTTTTGTGCACGATCTCTAAAAGCTCAAAAATCCTTCCCTGACTGCCTAGCTCTGATACCAAATTTATAGAGTTTAAACTCCAAAATAAAATATTTTTTTATTGATAAAAAACAATTTTACACTTTTTTGGATACACTTTGATTATATGGAGACACTCCTTGCTGACACACTACACTACCTCACTATGCCTCTCTTTCTCTACTTATTCTATTTGCTCTCACTCTCTTCACACACTTTTCACTATACACCATCCCCTATTTATAGAGGTAAGTTGGTAGTGACAATTCTTCTACACAACAGTCGATGATTCTAGATAATTTCATTAATTAATTCTAAGTCATTTTCCTAGGGAAATCTTAGAATGGTGATGGGCAATATCTATAATGTATTCTCTAGATTTTTCTATGGTTGAGAAGGAATAATAAAGTTGGTAAATCCTAGATGAATCTAGAAAATTCATGCTAAAGTCAGTGATGATTTTTTCACTTCCATAATATATAATGACTTTCTCAGTTTCCAATAATTCATATATTTCTTCATCATAATATATACTAGATAACAGAAGCACGGTTACAACAAAATGATAGTGCAAGGAAGAAAGGAAAAAATTAAACACTTAAATTTCACCCCCTAAATATACCTCATTGAAGAGCTTGTTTTTATTTTTCTTGAGAAGCTCCAAACCATGGATGAAATCTAGAAATAGCTAATTATTAAAATCAAGGAAAATACCAAATGCCTAAAACAAATTACAATAAACTTAACTTACCGTCTTCTTTCGAGTGGTTTTCTTCTTGCCCTGCACCTAATTGGCTATTTGGTGGAGAGCATCGAGGACCAGGTTGCCTCAAAATGTCACCAAATCTAGAAATAACAAAATCCATAAGGATTTTGCACCTTTTCACGAAAAGGATACAATTGATAGCACACCACAAAAACTTTGGAACATTCATAGGGAGCAAGGATTTCTGTGTAAGGAATTAAAAAAAGATTGTTAGAAATTCCACTTTTTCTGCGAATCCTAGCTTCAGTCAAAACAACACAAGCTTCATATAATTGAACAAAAAGACTATTTTGGAAGAAATAGATGTTGCAAATAATAGCTTGTACTAGTTATAACAGTTTTTAATAAATGAGAACATTAGAAAGATTTTAAACAATAATGATTTGTAATTATTAATCAAATATAAAAGAACACCTTTCAAAAATTTGTACATCTATTGATTTATGTATGGAATAATTTTCTTGTATACAAAATTTTGAGTACATGTATTGTGTAAATGGTCTGTGTGTATTGGTTTAAGTAATACTTTAATAGAGGTACTTTTTCTTGCTCTTGATAATACTGCATACAATTGGCCATGACAGAAGGCTGGTTCTAAAAGATATAGGCCAACAAAATCAAGCATTTGACCTTGTGCTTTATTTATTGTCATTGTAAAGTAGGGTCTAATTGGAAATTAAGTTCTTTTAAATGGAATTGAATTTCGATTATGATGAAGAGGTATAAAATGGATCCTCGGCAAGAAAACAAATTTTCCACAATATTCACCATCTGTAATTTCAGCAAGGATCACATTTTTTTCTCAAATTTTCAACAAATGAGGCATGTCCCAATGCATAATCCTTCTGAAGGATTGATATTTCGTGATAAAATTACAGGACAATTTACTTTAAACTTTAATTCATGTGCTTGAATACCATTTAAGGTCAACATATTCAAGAAATCTTCCTTCAAGCTTTTCTCTGTTTTGTCAATTGTTTCATCAAAGCTATAATATGTGCGACACGACCCATCCCGAATCACCCTAGTGGACTCGAAACGTGACGTGCGTCGATAATAGATGCTGATTAGATGTCAAATCTATCACCAAGGCTGACTATGAGTTATTTCAAAAAATGCAACAAAATCAAATACTTATGTGAAATATAATGCGGTGGGCACAAAATATTTACTCCGTGCTTCATCAATATGAATTTATAATATTCAACATGTCGTGTGGCTATCATTCCGAAATCATTAGGCTCTTCTAGCTAAAAAGAATCAATTGCTACCCGTAGGAAAAATCGTGGGAAAATATATGAGTTGATAGCTCAGTGAGTGGAGAAGTTCAAAAATAATTATACTTTTTCATTTTTACATTTTTATCAAAAATCGAGTTTATATCATTGAATAACTTGCAAGATAACATTATATAATTATATCCAAAACGGGATATATTTACATAACGTGATAAAATATCATCTCAAGTCATGATATAAACATAAGCTGGTAATCATGCTATAATCTCATCACATTAAATGTAATGGAAAATCCACCAAAAATGTACCCTCTGACTAAAATTTGTAATCCCCCTCATCGGGTCAAGCACTTTCGCCACGGGCCTTTGGCCCCTCCGTGAACGAAAGTCGGTCTCAAAGACCTCTGGTAATCAATTCTAGAACACAACCAAGGCCCTTCAGTGAACTATATACACGGTCGATACACCTTCATCCCCAGTCCAAGACCCCTCAGTGTAGTATAGAACACGACCAAGGCCCCACAGTGAACTCGAAGAAATATATAATCACGGGTACTTTTATGGTCGATCTCAAAATCATATCTAATATTCTAATTCATAATGTAACGTATACAATCTTTGGAATCTTACATGTATCATAATAAAAGATATTTCCATAATAACTATGTAATTCGAACACATAATTGCATATAATTGCACATACTTCAACAATAAACTTAAATTATAAATACTTTAAAAATATTTATATTTTTCCACTCACAATACTATGTTCTCCAAATCAATCGACCGCCTCCTTATTATTTTTTTTAGTTCCTTTTTTTATAACTTTTTACTTTTCTTTTAATTAACTAACGTATTACAAAAATCACCCCCTTAAAAGAATTTCATCCTCGAAATTCAATTAATTAAGTGCGGAAAAGTCGTGGATACTGAGAACGCATCTACTCTTCATTCTCCTATGTCGTTTCTTCTGCAGCATGATTTCTCCAACAAACTTTTAGTCTCAAAATTTAATCTTTTGTATCATACTTTTAATAAATTCCTAAGTGGATATATGATATCCTCATCTGTTCTCTTTTTTATCTTTATTTTTATTTTTATTTATTTTTTTGTTCCAAAACCTTAGGAAAACTCAATTATTTTTCCAATTTGAAGTTTAAAATACTACTTTTCATGTTCTCCAAATCTTCACCTTACGTCCTAATTTAAACCATTCTCTAATCACATTCTTTTTCTATAACAATGGTTACATAGTAAGATCGAGCAACATTCTTTCGACCATTTCGTTATACGTCCTTGGAATATTTCAATATTATATATATAACATCAAGTATCATCACTTGTGTCTAGGTTTTATATGTCAATTTCATGAGAATAAATAATTATCCAACTATCCTATAATTAATCAATCATAGTTGATAGCCTCTTTTTTGAACTTATCTTTATAGTGTCTGACATTCTATTAAAAGAAGATACACTATGTAATTTAATCACATAACTTCTTGTAACTAACCAAAGATAAATACACCAATTCCACCATGTAATTAACAAAATTGTCTATATATAATTTTTTTTTAAGTCTATCCTATGAACTGACCATATCTTTTAAAAGAATCTTGTAACCTTTATCAATCTATCCACAATGATTTAAATACTATTTTGTCTCCATTTCGTGTACTGGGAATCTCCAAACAAAAACATTTGAGGGTAACTACCACCATTCTAATCTCCAAAAATTCAATTGTTCATGATTTTTTAAATTTCTAGTTATCCCCAACAAAACAATTGAGATGGTTCAATATAGTGTTCTTTTCCTTTAATTCTATATCACCCAATGATAATATATACACAATTTCCATTTCCACCATTTCAAATAAAATATACCTTAAACTCTGATGATTGATAAGTATTGATGTTTCTCGCAATGTGATGACATAATCCCAACATAACCAACTCCAAATTATGTTTTGATCATTCCTCTTCAATAATCGATCATATAATTCATAATTCATCATTTTACTTCAGAACACTTTCTAAACCTTAACATAATCCATTATCATAAATCAAATCCTCATCAACTTTTGATACAAGAGTAAATGTTTCCTTACAATTTAATCTGATAGCAACATTTTTTACATCCTTAAATCCACACAATTTTGGTACTCTTTCTTTCCATGAAGAGACAATTATAACAATTAATCTATCATAATTCTATACTCTTATTCCATAAAGAGACCATCAGCATATTACCAATGCATAAGCTTTCTTGTATATCGCACAAGACCTTCAATAAAAGAATATAACTTAAAGATACCGTTCTACAATTGGAATAAATTTACGTGATGATCATCTTAAACTTTAGGCTATCCAACATGTCATCCATATGTTCCATAATGTGCATATTTCGAGAAGAATGGAATACTTTATTCATGTAATCTAAAAATACAATCGAAATTAACTCAAAATTTACATCACTAAAACTTCATTAAGTTCACCTTAACTTCGAAATTTGGCTCAAAGCTTTCAAATTCTATGGAATATAACACAATACTCCAACAAATGGCCTTTAAACAAAATTAATTAACTTAATAACCTAAATCTTTCATCACATTATTTGCTATAGGCAACCATTATATTAATTTTACATGCTATTCACTATATCATGTTGTGATCATGTAACCTTAGCATTTATCATCATATCGTATGATCTAAAATATTTAATTATGTCAATTTTCCTTAATATCACAAGATAATAACCTTCATATTTATCACATGACCATTTCACACATCAATACACCACATCTTAATTTCTCAATCTCAATAAATTTCAACTCAATCATTCTCAAAATATATATTTTTTTCCCACATAAACATACCTAAACTCACATATCCATTTGATTCTATTTCTAAAGTAACAAATCACCCCATAATCAGTAATAATTATGAAGTCCATCCCTATTATTCTCACATTCCTTATAATCAAATAACTCATAAATAATCGAAATAATTGGATTACCGTTTATTTCCTTGATGCCTAAAATACACAATAAAACATTATTATCTATCAATCAACAAATCATCATTTTGTCTTCCACAATTTCTTATCATGACATAAATATACACGATCATAATTTCTATTATCGTCCCATAAAAGTGGCCACAAATCACCACAAAATTTTGATAATACTAATGACCATTTGGCTTCAAGAATAATTAAAATTCTCAAATGATTTTCACAATCACACATCATATCATTTCCTTTTATTTATTGTGCAAGCTATAGCTAAAAAATTTTCCTATGTACTCCTAACAAAAATCATATAGTTCTGCAAATAAATTGATAATTTAGTAGTTGTCACATCTGTAACTTTGAATGCCCTCAAAATTATCACAATCTGTTCAAATCTTAATAGGTTACATACCCACATAGTTCCAACCTAACAACTAATAACATTTCCAGCAATTAGATCATTACAACTACCATACTTACATACGAGTCGTTTCTAAATCTGTTAAAAAAATATTTTTCTATCATTTTTGGTTTCATACATTTATGCTAGAGAGCTTGTGATTTCTGCCACCACAACATGTGATCATATCCACTGAACATGCATGAGCCATAAAAATTCTCAAAACCATGCTCTGATATCACTTTGACACGACCCGTCCCGTATCACTCTAGTGGACCCAAAACGTAACGTGCACCGATGATAGATGCTGACTAGATGTCAAATCTATCACCAAGGCTGACTATGAGTTATTTCAAAAAATGCAACAAAATCAAATGCTTATGTAAAATATAATGCGGTGGGCCCAAAATATTTACTTCGTGCTTCATCAATATGAGTTTATAATATTCAAAATGTTGTGTGGCTATCATTTCGAAATTATTAGGCTCTTCCAGCTAAAAAGAATCAATACCTGTAGGAAAAATAGTGGAAAAATATATGAGTTGATAGCTCAGTGAATGGAGAAGTTCAAAAATAATTATACTTTTTCATTTTTACATTTTTATCAAAAATTGAGTTCATATCATTGAATAACTTGCAAGATAACATTATATAATTATAGCCAAAACGTGATATATTCACATAACGTGATAAAATATCATCTCAAGTCATGATATAAACATAAGTTGGTAATCATGCTATAATCTCATCACATCAAATGTAATGGAAAATCAACAAAAAATGTACCATCTGACTAAAATCTGTAATCCGTCTCATCGGGCCAAGCACTTTTGCCACGGGCCTTTGGCCCCTCCGTAAACGAAAGTCGGTCTCAAAGAACTCTAGTAATCAATTCTAAAACACGGCCAAGGCCCTTTAGTGAACTATATGTACACGGTTGAGACTCTTTCATCCCTTGTCCAAGACCCCTCAGTGTAGTATAGAACACAAACAAGGCTAGGGTTGGGCAAATCTCCTGAACTGAATCGAACCCGAACCGAACTAACCGAACCTGACGGTTCTTGTCAAATTAAATATCCGAACGGGTACCTGAATTGAGAACCGACGGGTACGGTTTGGTTCTCGATTCTATACCAAGAATCGAAGAACTGAATAAGAACCGAATCTTTCTAATTTTTTTTTATATTGAGTAAATCAAATTATTTTAATTTTAATTTTTTCTAAACAAATTAACAATTTCTAAATCCAAATTTTTGGCCCAATAATTTGTTTCATTTCTAATTTTTTTAATTTTTGGCCCCATTACCCATTTTATTGTTTCATTTCTTAGCCCAACAAGATCCAATCCACTAAATAACTCTAAACACCTACACTAAAGTGCATAACGTTATCTCGACTCTCGCACTCACTCTCGCAGCCTTGTTGATATTTCGAAACCTATACAATCATCGACCGATGTTGTGACCTCCGATCGAAGCTGCGACCTCCGCCAACCGAAACTTTGACCTTAGCAGTCATTTGAACAAGTAGTCTACCAGTCTATGGCATTCCAAAAACATTGAATGTATTATTAGTTGTATTTATATAATGTTATAAATGTTAAAAAATTTAATTATAATACAGAATCGAATGGAATGGAACCGAACCTGAACGGCTCCATAATTATATTTGAACCCGACGGTTCCATTTACTAGATGCCCGAAAATTTTGGTTCGGTTCGGTTCTAAAGAGAACCGAACCGAATCGACCTGCGCCCACCCCTAGACAAGGCCCCTCATTGAACTAGAAGAAATATATAATGACGGGTACTTTTCTGGTTGATCTCAAAATCATATCTCATATTCTAAATCACAATGTAACGTATACAATCTTTGAAATCCTACATGTATCATAATAAAAGATATTTCCATAATAACCATATAATTCGAACACATAATTGCATATAATTGCACATACTTTAACAATAAACTTAATTTATAATTACTTTAAAAATATTTATATTTTATCACTCATAGTACTATGTTCGCAAAATCAACCCAGTTGGTAAGCTGTTCTGATGTCAGTATCATCGCCTGAAATACAATATAATTTTTAAATAAACAATTAATTATTTTAAATAATTTCAATAATTAAATAGGTGATACCCAAACTTAATCATTTCACGTTTGGGCGAATCTATAGTCTCTTTAATAACTAAAACTAGTTTTTCTTTCATCTTACTCGATTTCATAGTTTATTACACTTAATCCCTTCAATAAAATTAAATTTAGTCTAACAATATAACAATTATAAAATCAAACATAACTTAACATTAAATAACTTTTTACTTACATTTCAAAATTGAGGAATTCAAGCCTAATAGTATAGACCGCTTATTTTTTAACAACATAGGTGAACTTTTCTTCTTCTTCATTTTTTTTCCCTCTTTTCTCTTCCCTTTTTCCCTGCCTCAACTTCTTGGTGTGTTGTGTGTGTAATTGGATAGATTTGAACTTGGGTGGATTGATATAAATCAATCCACCGCCTCCTTATTTTTTTTTTAGTTCCTTTTTTTTTTTTTTAATTTTTAATTTTTTTTTTAATTAAACTAATGTATTACAATGTGAAACTTTCAATGGAAATTTGATTGAGTAGAATTCTATTATTATCATCAACACACTCATTTTTAAACGTAAGAATCACTCGATTTGCAATATATGTAAATTATCAACACATGTTTCTATTTCTAGAAAGACATAGTGTATCTATTTTTTTTTAAAGATGTCATTTCATCCTCAAATGGTAAAATGATACTATCTGGAAGCTTAATACAATTACAACTATGCTTTTGCTCTATTCCATTTCCAATTCTAAGCAAGTAATCACAAACGATGAGATCAAATTTTGCTCTCATATTTTGAAGCAAGGGTAAACGTAAAAAAATGCCACAACTCTAAAGATACCAAGCTAGCTTTCATTATCTGTTCTTTGTTTCCTCTTGGTATGACTGGTAGAACTTGTTGAAAATCTCCTCCAAGAATAATTACTTTTCCACTGAAAGGCAAATTATAATCAGTAATGTCTCTGAGCATTTTATCTACACCTTCTACAGAACATTGATTTATCATGGGAACTTCATCCCAAATTATTAAACGAGACAATTTTTTAACAATGTTCCTTGCTTTGATTGCTTACTTATAGAACAACTAACCTGACTAGTAGTTTCCAGAGGAATTTTGAACCTTGATTCTATTGTCTAACCTCGAGGTAATAAAGGTGCAGTTGCCAAAGCAATTAGATTTTGACACCTTCCAGCAGCAAATAGTGATTTTTATAAAAATATCTTTCCTGTCCCACCTGGACCGTCAATGAAGAAAGCATCACTTGATTGATTATTTACTTGACCATAATTGTATCATACGCAAACTATTGTTCTTTATTTAAGGTTGTTGCACAAATAGATCCTCCTTCAATATCCAGATTGGTTGTTTCCTCATTAATCATTCTTCGTAACCTTTCAATCTCTTCTATATTTACATCGAATGATACCAATTCATAATCATTTTAAAAAAATTCTTTTTTAATTATTTATTTGAAATTTATTTGTACTTTTTTGAAAATTTTGAAAATATAGTTGTAATTTGTTCTTTATTTTTATTTTTTAATTTTTGTTTATTTAAAGAGGGTGTGTATTTGTTAGTTTACAGCTTTTAATTGACAAAATGGATGAAAATAATAATTTTCGCAATGAAATATGAAATGAGGGTGGAAATGTCAAAGAATAAAAGGGACGTTTTGCACAATAATAATGAAAGGTAAGGACGTTTTGTGCTAGTTACACTTTTAATAATTTATTTGGACTCATTCGTACATTTTAAAAAAGTTTGGGAGTATGATTGCGATTTATTCTTTAACTTTTCTTTCCTTTTTTACTGTTTTATTTACATAGGGGGTATATTTGCCATTTTACACGAGAAATTTGATGGAAATGATGATTTTTGCAATAAAAGGTGAAGGTATGGATAAAAGTGCCAAAAATGAAAAGTATGGACGTTTTGCACAATAATATTGAAAGGAAAGGAAGTTTCATCTAATTACCCATTCCTCTAACTCCTTCCAATTTAGCTCCTAGTTGAGTAAGTTGATGTGACCTCTGCATATATCCATTCTTATTATTTTTCTCTCATCTTCACATATTGATCCGTAATATTAGAGCTAATAAATTGCTACTAATTATGAGAATTTTTATCTAATTTATTTTAATTCCCTTAATTATAGGAAAACTCATATTTCAATGAAATAGATGCACAAAAGAGGCAATTTTGAGCTAATTTGAATTTGTTTCAGAGAATTAAAAACTAATCAAATTGTACTTGAGTGATAAGAAGTATTAAGAGAGCATTCGAAAGAAAATTGCAAGTCTTGGGGGGATGGAATTCAACTTTTACAAAGTTTGAGGACTAAATTGCACACTTTTGGATGCATGAGACGAAAGTTTCAACCTCAAAATTGAAAATTATGATGAAAATGTCCAAACTTGAGCAGAAACTTGAAGAAATGTCCAAGGTCATACAAAAAATCGAATTTGCGGACCAAAGTGATGTAATCGGATAGTTTAGGGGGACTGCGATGCACCGAGATGGACCCAAGTGCTTCTTGCTGCTATTCACTGTGGTCCGACCTGGTCCATTCTGATGTATCTTTTTTTATTTATTTATTTTAACTTTTCTTGATCTATTTGACTCATTTTCAAAGCACAACACTCAAAATTCGTCCAGACCTATAAATATATCTCGTTTAGATCATAGAAAATTTGAGGAAAAATTATAGAAAATAAGGAAAGAATCAAGAAAAATAAATCAAGAAGTAGCACTTGTTTGATTCCATTTCTTATAACTCGATTTTTCCTAAACTCATTTTCAACCACACATTTCAAGATATTTACAACTTTTATCAACTTTTTAATCACACATTTTACCAACTTTTATCAAAATCTTAAAAAAAAGAATAAAAAAATGGAATTATCCAAATCAAATTGGGCTTAATTTTAAATTCTCAAGACTCTTTATTTTAATTCTTTCATGTTTTATTTCAATTTTTCTTATTATGTTTCAAATAATTGGCGACTATTTCAATGAATTGTAAATTTATAATGAATAGGGATGTATTTAAATTATTTAATTAGATAAAAGGTTGATATACACTTTTACCTTTCTTTGACCTCCATTTTAATGAGATTTTAGGGAAATAAGTATTCTGGAATAGTATTTTTGTAGAATGTGAGATTAAAGAAGGAAAAAGATTTTTGTTTACGTGTAATATTATTTTATCAAAAAAATATGTGATTGAAAAGATGAAAGAGCTCTAGGTGATATAATATGTTTAGTTGAGGCTTATTCTAATTCACAAAGAGCTATAATCGGTGAATTTGGTTAGAAAGAAATGAATAGAATTCAAAAGAGGTAAATTTGATTAAACTAGTTAATTTGATCGAATACAACTTTAGGAATCAAACTTTAGATCCGAGATTAAATTGGATGAGTATGGTGAATCGTAATTCCTGACACTTTTCACACATATACGTTAACAATCCTAATTTCTATTTGTAAACATTTTAATTATTTTATTAGACTTTAATAACTAGAATAATAATTAGATTCATTATTGTCGTTGTTAATGATATCATTGAAATCAAGAAACAAGTTTTTGACATCATTAACAAGAATCAATCCCAAATCACCCGCGTGAGAGACAAGAATATTCACCACTACACTACAACTTATTAACCATACGCTAAATCCATTCTTAGCGCATTACGTTTTCCTCGTACATGTGAATACATGTTTATTGAGCTAAAAATTTGAAAATGAAGGAAAAGGTCTTCATTTTTAAACAGAGTATCTTGTATTGTGAAACATTGACTAAAGAAAGAAAAAAATCTTCAATAAAAATTTTAGGGAAAATTGCAGCCATGATACCAAAACTTTCGATTTTAAGTAGACTTTGCCTAACCTTCATTTTGTTGCATCCACAACACAACTTTTCAAAAATTCACACTTGAAGTCCAAATGGATGATTTCTATTAATTTGACCTTTAGTTCAACCAATTTTGAAAGGGATAAAATGATAACATTAAATAAAAATTACAAAAGAATAAAAACAACAAAAGAAATAAAATGAGTCTTCTTCTTCACCCATCCCATCCCCAACCCACCACCCCGTCCTTGAAATCAGTTATCAACGTGGGCATGTCCAACAACACCAATCTTATACAAGATTTATGTTCTTCCTAAAACCTATACTATTTCTGTGCACTTCAATGTTTACTCTTTAACCTCAATTCTTCAGGTCTGAAACACCGAAATTCTCAAAAAAAAAAAAAAAAGCCCTCAATATTGATTTAGGGAGGCCTTTTTGACATCCGACCAACTTCTAATACTTCCACTAGTATGCGAAATACCGACTAGGGCTGTTGCAAAGTACCGACTTAGTTTCTTAAGTTTGTAACATTCTTTCTCTTCCTCGCATTTCTAGTAGAGGGACTCCATAGGGTTCATGGCTCTACCCGTAACCTTGCTATCTCTGTATAGGATGTGATTGTGGGGGCCTATTTCTAGGCACTGATGGTCCAATTCCATCAAATACACCGGTGGACCTTTGAGGTTCTTGCTCTTATGAATTCTTTGGGAAAAAGTTTTCCGCCCCACGTGGTAAGCCTTCACGTAGTCGACTGAAGTCTAATTTGTAGACATATCCACTTCCACCTCCATTTCGAAGGGGCTAGGCTCCATTTATTGTCTTCGGAAGTAATCCTCATCGTTTTCCTCTTCTTCTTGTTCGAAAGACCCAGCTGAGGCATTTGCTATCTAGCTTGTCCTTGCCTTTACATGAGTAAGTATTGAATGCCAGCATTTTCATTTTTGCTATAATGCTACCATTACTCCGATGTTGGTGTGGGGTCGATGGGTTTTAACATTCGTCAAGATGACTTTTTTTCAGAAGCCTCGTCCAATCGATTCCTACAGTAAGAGCCGCAATAGCTAGAACTCATGGTATAGCAATAGCTTTTAATATTGACTGAAGTTTTCAGTGATGTCCCTTTATTATCCATGATTATTCTTTCTTCAAGAACTAAGGCCCCCTTTCGAAGGCTAAGTTGTAGAACACTCACTCTCCAAATGGTTTTTCTCCACAATACTATTCATGATAATAGTATGGTTTCTACAGACAGCGTCAATCTGTTGTTCCCAAAAAGTCTACCTCCAACATGGCCAACAAATTCCAAAACCTTTCACGTCCTCATAGGCCTAATTGCTACGAACTTGGAAAATACGTTAGCTACACGTGGCCATCCCCGATGGGGTGGAATTGGCCACTCACATTCCGATGAGCAAGTTAGTTGGAAAAGTAGGTATATAAATGTAGGAGTGCTGTAGACATAAGCCTCCGGCATAAAAAGTTGGTCGACTTTGGGAAGTGATAGATAAAAAAATGATATGACAAAGTTATAACTTGAGAGTCTAAACTTGCGTTATCTTTGTATGACATTGAGTCTGAGTATTTACAGTGGAAGAAAAAGAATGTGGGTCGTCGAATGAAGAGACACGTGGCTTCATCTGTGGGTTGATGCCTCTTGTTGGAGACATCAATCAATCATAAGCATTAAATGCCAATACTATAGTATTATCCGAAATGCCTAACTCGGGACTTTAGACTTAATCTAGTGGGCTGTAAGTGGTGGTAGCAGCAATGATTTGTCACGTCAATCACACACCATAGATTGTTTAGGATAGCATATTTTGAATTCTCCTTATAGTCAATCCTCCCCCTTGGTTCGATTCCTCCTCTCAAGATCAGCTAGTACACTCAGCAGACGTATTGGCTCGGCCACCCGAAAAGGGGTTCGATCAGAATAGCGTTGTGATGCTATGACTTGGTGTTGGGGTCCAACAATTGCTTGCTATGTAGGACATTTGGAAGGACTTATGGATAAGGCTTAAATGTTTAGTTAATTATATTGGTTTGAGATTCCCATTTTTCTTCTAACTATTTACCCTTTTTATTTTTTATTTTTATTTAAACAAGGCATTTCAGTTTCATTAAAGTGCGCATCTTTTCTTATGGTGAATTTTACACATTTTGAATCCCCTAGCCCACAATCTATAGCCCTTGATCCCTTGTGGATAGCTTATAAAAATATATTTGCGGTCCCATCGGCTCTAATTTTTCTTTATCTTGATGAGAAAGTGTTACACAATCAAAAGTTCTAATGTGATAATACTCATGCTTTCTATCCATTTATCATAGGGATTTTGCTTGTAAAGCACTAGATGCGGATCTATTCATTAAAAAACTATTGTCACAACTTCTCTCCAAAAGGACTTGGGAAGTCTAAAGCTAATAATCATGTATCTCACCTTGTCAAGCAAAGGTTTTGTTCTCTCAATCCTATTTTGTTGGATTTCCATTATTAGTGAATATGAAAAGGATCAACTAACTTCCGTGGGTATGCAAAAATGATTCTTGAAGGCTTTTTCTTCATAATTACATGTATTTAACTTCATTATAGATTTTTGAAGCTCTAAACACAATTTATTTAGGTTTTGACTACTACTAAGTAATTCTAATTATTATATCTGAAATGGCAGAAGTTCAACTTCACTTGATTGACTTATTAGACTAAATTTACAGCTTAAAAAAATATGCAGAACTATCAATAAAGGACATCGATTAGGTTGCAAAAAGGTCATTCCTTTTCTACATGAGCCATTTTTTTGACAAAGTATATATACAAGTTTGCTTGATAGAAACTATTTTTGTTCCTGATTCGTCCTTCATTGCATAAGACATCTTCACTGATTATCCAACCCAGAACCTCTCTGACAAGATTCTACTTCTCCAAAAATTACTGTTGGACTTAGTATCTACACTTAGATGTGTGTCGCATGTAGAATAAAATATCTATTATACCTTATCCAACAAGGCTTCAGGAACAGCCCCGTGGCAGCCATATAGTAATTAAGCAAATCTAGGCATGCACTTCAAATCACCATCATATTCTTGACCTACCCAAGGCCTTTTGTAGTTTAAGTGATGAACTTACCTAACGTCCATATAGAGGCTGAACCTCTATAGACGATGCGATGCGATGCGATATGATGTGAAGGCGTACAACACCAACTCGAAGTGAATGGCCTCTAAGCATATGAGAAGCGTTCCCTAAAAGATTTTTTGTACAAGATATATGATTGATTGATGTGATCTCTCTAAGGATGGCAATGAAACTCATCAGTTCAGGCTGCCTGTGGTTCACCCTGTAAAAGGCTCGAGTCACCTAGCTCGAGGCTTGGGCCTAGCCCGAGCTAGCCCGTGTGGCTTACCAGCTTAGGCTCACGAGCGTAATTTAAAAAAATAAAAGCAGTGTACTGCTGTATTTTTTTTAAAAAAAATTAAAAAAAATAACTGAGCTTGCCAGCTAGGCTCGACTAGGTAAAGCCCGAATAGAAAGCTAGGGTCGAGCCTTGAGTTTTTGGCCAAGCGAAAGTTCAGCTTGGCTCAAGCTCGCAAAAAACCATGAAACATTTTACTCAAGTCGACCTCGAGCCTCGAGTTTCAGCTTGCGAATCGACTCGGCTAAGCTTTTTGACACCATTAGACCTCTGTAATAGCTATTCTACCAAGTCAATGCATAAGTGTATTCTTACACGCTAGGCCTAGGTCATAGGGTGGCTACTTGTCTGGGTCATTAATTGTCCCTAATCCTAGGACTTTTGGAATAATGCCTATAACAAGACGTAAAGACTATTAACACGTGTCTCTTTATCTAACCTCTACCATTTCTTACCTTCGATTAGAACAACTAACACTTTATATCATTGAAGATAATGCAATTTACTCTATCTCATTTTACCATCTATAAACTAGTTCTACACTAACCATTGGTATTCGAACACCCTTGTAGCTCATGTCTAAGCACGTCCTACAACCAAATGAGTGACTGACTTGATAGTAAACTACATATGACTGCCTTATCTACCTATAAAGAAGGACATGTATGATTAATGGTTTGTCCAAGTGTGTAGGCAAGAGGTTACATGGACGTGAGTGAAGTTGGAGTCTATTGGCTACCTCATTGTACAGATATTGAGGTCAATAGATTGACATCATCTGTATAAAAACACACTATTGATGATGCATAAACACATGCAAAAAGCTTACCATAAAATGCTTCAACTTCACTCTTAAAAAGGTTATGTTCTTGAGCAAAGAACAAGTGAAAGTTTCAAAAGAAGAAATTCTAAGTGTTCTTTTCTATTGGGTGTTTCAAGTCATTCTTGAAAATGAGGATTTGAAGAAAAAAAATCTATTTTGGAAGACCCTTTACTGAATAAAAGATGGTCCATCTACCATGAGTGCAACTGAAGAAGAAAAGGATTCAATTAAAGATTGGGATGTCCCTGAAAAAGTGGCCATCTAAACCCATGTCCCCTAAGGTCAATCACATCATCTAAGATTTTGTAAGGTTTGCAATTTGCCTCACTAGAGAAGTGGTGAAAAAGATGTGAACATGAGAAACATTACAAAGATGAACACAATAATCGAAAACTCCTCCTATTGATGCAAGGGCAAATAGGTGCTCAAATACCTTGAATTACACCTCAACCAAACCTCTTCCAAAGCCAACGAGCCCAATGAGAAAAACCAACAAGAAAATGATGAGGAACTAATTGACGGGTTCTAATCCTAAGGTCAAAGAAGAGGTGCCAACCTTATTGTAAGAAAGGTAGGAATGGATATAGCTACAAATTATGCATCTAGTAAACATTTGAATAATCCATTCAATGGAAAGGATAATTTTCCTCTAGTTTATGAATGAGAATAAAGACCTGAAAGTCTACTAGCATCTCAATAAGTTAGGCATCAAAGCTCCTAGAAATAGGCCACGACAAGAGCCTTCCATAATTAGGCACCACGAGCAAATACAATGAAATATTCCTCAAAATGACCCCAACCTAAAAATGACAAGAGAAAATGTCAATCGAGACCTCTGTAAGCTATGAATGCAGAGCACCCACCTAGCAATCAAATTGATGAGGAGAATCTAGTAAGCAATGCAGATCCTATGAAATTGATATGGAGACAATCTCCCCTTCTCCTAAGAGCTAAGGAGTACCCATGTTACCAATCACTTGCTTCTTCCAAAATACCCATGTATGAGGGTAGATGAGACCCAGAGAAGTACCTCAGAACTTTTATGACTCATATGAGCTTAAGAGGAGCTTCTCTAGCTTTGAAGTGTAAAGTCTTCCATCTAACACTTTGTAGGGTAGTAAAAAGATAGTACAATAGGTTCTAAGTAGTTAGCATTAGGGGTTGGCTGGACCTGAAGAAGCAAATCTTAAACAACTTCATATCAAGAAAGGGAAGGAGAGGCCCAATCTAATACCTCCAATACATAAAGCAAACAGTAGGAGCAATGCTAAAGAGCTATCTAGCCGTTTCGCTGTTGAAATAATGTATTGCAAATTGGATGAAATCATTACATGTATAGTTTGAAAAAAGAGAATAATACAACTGTTAATGATGAATTTCTTTATGATCTTGCCGTCAAGAAACTCGTAATGATCGTGATGTGAAGCTTCTTGTAATGCTCAATGATATTCTATAATATGTTGATTTTCTTGGCCTAGAATAGCTTCTTCTAAAGTCTTCAAAGGTGCACCTCTAAGGTACCAAATTTACCGTTGATTTTAAATCAAAATAGACCAATCTTGATCAGAGTCTAAAACAACAGTGGTTACAATATGCTAATCACTAGCAACTAGTGACTAGCAAACAATGACCAACAAAGACTTCATGTCTCCTACAAGGATTTCGTCTTTTCTATTTTGTAAGATCTTTTATAAAGTGCCTCATTTTGCTACAACCATAGCACTTAAGCCCTTTGCCTTTAATTTGGATCTATCTTCTTTTCTTTTTCTTGTTATTTCCACAATTGCCTAAATTCATTCCTAATGATAATTCTTCACATATCGACATATGCTTTTAACATACATGTGTTTCAAAAATGTTTGAATCCTATTTTTATTCTTTTAGTTATTGTAATTTACTCCTAAGTAAATTACTAATAATTTCAAGATTTATAGTATCTCTACCACATTAAATGCCAATGTTTTAAATATCTCTATATATCTAGGATAGAATTAAGAAAGAATTACATCTTTATATTCTTCTAATATCTTTCTACCCTGATTGATTATATATTGAACCAATTTGCTGAAACATCTAGATTATCAGATAGTTCTTTGGTGGTATCCAATTTTTCTACTTTCCTAAACATAATCGAATAAATTAGAAAGAGATAAATGTATCGAAGTAAAAACACTTTTATCCTCAATTGACCCAAACAATGCAATTGTAATTTCTAAAGTTCCAAGAGACTGATGCAGCTGCCCTATGAAACTAACCAGCACCCAAATGCAAAATTAACCAAAGTTCTTATATTTTCTTAGTAATTTCCATTAATAAGATATAAGGGAAAAAAGAATAATATTATCTAGCACCAGTCTAAGTGGCTATTCTTTATGAGTTCAATTAAATAAATCATGTAATTTTGCATATAAACGACGCTATCATTTAATGTCATTTAATTACCACTTAAATTGGTACTTAACACAGGTGGTGATAATAACATTACTAAAAAAAGGAAAGAGCAACAAGAAGGTGGTCCATGGTATTATGCTTTAACTTCAAAAAAAGATTATTAATATACTGCTAAATGGCATTACTGAACTTTTTAATAGAAATAGTGTTGGAGATTGATAAGTGCATACTACAAACTCATTTAGGCTACAAAACATAGATAATTGTTGGTAAATATATTGGACTATGGCTTAATTATATATAAATTATATTTTGTAGGATAACATTGATGGAAACGGTGAATTTTTGGAGAATCAATCGAAAAAAGGACTATAATGGAAGAAAACCAAAGTTTAGAGACCAAAGTGTAAACAGCTGACTGATGACCCAAAGAAGAAATGAAGATATGAAAGAGTTAGAGACCGATTTAAGGAAGGCATAAAGTATTTGAAGAAGAATAGTGAGAAAAGAGGTCAAGAAATGAGAAAATAGAATTCAGGGATCAAAACACAAAGAATGAAATTTTACTTGAACTATGTTATAGCATAGTTATTTTCTCCATGTGGTCGCATCGAAGGTCCCAAGGTTGAAATTTGTTGAACTATGATGTATTCGGAGGAAAAATTCTAGTTTCTTTATATTACTTTAACTCTTATGGAAACATGATTGGGACGTCTTTTAAAAACCTAGGACTGTTCAAAAGTGGTTACGATGCATTACAACACATTGGATAGCATAGAAGACAGTAAGGAACGAGAGGACAGATTTCACAACATCAAGATCCAACCAAGATTCATAATTTAGGCTAGATTTCTTTGTATTAGGAGAATGATGAACTTTATAATATGAGCTTTTAATCTTTATTTTAAATATTTGACATCAAAAATAAGTTTTTAAATATTGAATGAGTTATACGATTATCGTTTCTGTATAATTATTGTGCACGGTAGTTGTGTGAATTTGATGGCCGATTTTATGCATTCGAAATGAGGAAAATAGGCTCGACATGGTGTAAATTGTTATTCCAATAGGGATAGAATATATGCTATGCTCTACATGAATATTTAAGTGTTTATAAAAATTCATGCACTCCTACATGTTCACATCCGTTATAAAAATATACTCGAGTCATATATGAAAGTAGGTTTACAGTACTCGAGAAAGATTGTTGTATAAAATAGGAACACTGATTCTTCAAAATTCAATTGTATTGTCAAAGTGTAGAATTAAAGTTAAAAAGAATTGTTGCATGGAAATTCATGATCCTAGGGCGTTAGTCAATCATTAGAACACATCCACTTTCATTTAGCATAATTTGTATTTAGTTAGTTAAATTCACTCATAATTGCATAAGATTGAGAAATTAATCATAATGGGCAAAAAAGAATTTGAAGCATTCAAGGAAGACAAAATTAGTGTGCAATTTCTCAACTTCATCGTTTGCTCAAAAATTGAGTTTGTGATTAAACATTATGAGAAGATTGAGGTGTACATTATTGAGTTCGAAACAGATGATGGGGAAAAGTCATATTACTTGGAGAAGTACAATGTTAAGATTTTGAGGAAAATTACAATATTGATCAAAATCAAATTAAGCAAGCTAAGCAGTATCTCCAAGCCATATTCGAAGTCCCATGAAACACTAATGAAAATATCAAGCTCTAGACTTTAAATTAAATGCTTAATGGGAGAAAATCCATTTTCCTATCACTTACTTCTTAGTTTGGTTAAGTATTGCATTAGAAGTAGATTTTTACGGATTGAATTAGTATTTTCAGAGATATATTTAGGAATTCATGCTCTCAAATTATTTTTAACACATTTTAGGCAGTTGTTCATAGAAAACCCATATGTGTAAGAGGTTGTGTCAACAAAAAAGAAATCAGTGAGTTCCGAGTTTATCATTCCCATGAGAGGTAAGGGTTAATATCTTGTTCAATAACTTTTATCAAATTCGAAGTCATGTAATATCGAAAGAGGTGGTTGGTTCTACACTAATTCTAAACTACGAACGTAAATAAAATATTTATCTAATATGTGAATATTTGTATTGAAATTGTGAATCCCCTATTGCCATTTAATTCAATTCTTAATTTGTAATTTAGTAAGCTCTTCCAAGCTTCAGAAATATTGATTGGGTGATTAAAGTCTAAATAATTTGACCTCCATTTTTTGTAAGTGATTTAATTTATAGATAGATAAAAATGAATGGTGGATAGGTGGATAGTACTTCTATATCAATTAAAATGTGTGGTTGAAAATAAAATTTGACCATTTATAAATTGATTTATAAAATTTGCCAAAATGAGACTTAAATATTCACACTGATGCAGAGATACAGGTGCCCATATTCTTAAGATATCTAAATTCATATGAAAAATATGAATTGATTAAACGATTTATCATATATAATTGTACATGCCATAGATATTATTCATAATATCTATTTCCCATGCATTGATTTTGTCACGTTCTAGACTTATTTTGAGTATTCTTGTACTATAACAAGCACTTACTATCCAACTGGTGATCAAGCAATCAAATAGTTCAATTGGAATGCAAGATCAATCAAGAAATACTAAACTAATTGCCATGAATTAAAATAAACAAATAATAGGATTCATCACTCATCCAATCCAATGAAAAACTTGGCCTAACATTCTTATGATTAAATTACACAAGAATAATTAGAAAAACATCCCCCAGGAATAAGAAAGGTGGAAAAAGTATTGAGAAATCCACATTCTTGGCTCAAAACCCTTGTATGATTTACCTTGAATTGATGTGTAGACTTGTTCTTCACCTCGAAAATATGTAGAATGTGATGAAAATTTAGGTCGAATGGAGGTTTTAATGTTCTTGTTGAGTTTTGGTGTTTAAAGGATGCCAAAAAGATCGCATTAAGTTGTTACCAAAACAGAAAAATAAGGAAAATCGGATTTTTTTCCTTTTTGTACTGAGATGCGAGCTTAGGCATATCTAGCGCATGCACTTGGTTGGTTAGGGGCACCTCAGTTGCCTCATCTTTTGGTTGGGGCATGGTCCTCTTTTGAAGGCTAGGAAGCCGCTTCACCTAATTTTCGATAGTCAAACAGTATTCAATATTTTTGTCATAACTTCCTTTCTCAATATCTGATGGAAATGATTCAAGCTGCATTGAAAAGCTAACTCAAAGGATTACAATTTTTTAGAAAGCCTTTTCCCAATTCAAAGGTTACTATGGCAAAATTGTGTCTCGATATAAGGCTGAAAATCCAAAACATAACTTTTTTGGTGGAAAGTTAATGGTTAATAATACTTTGATTAAACTTTATCCTTTTGACTTATTTCCTCATCCAATTGACCTCTAGCACTCTTGAATCTTTATCGTGAGGTATGAAACAACTTTTGAGTATTTAAACTTTAATCCTCGAACTTTGGATTTACTTCATTTCAGCCCTTTACATTCTTTCTTCTAATTCTTCGTCCAAACATGAGTTTTCTCTAATAAAAGCAATAAATAACTAATTAGGCACTAATTCGTCCAAAGAATAACAAAATATCATCATTTAGGAACTTAAATAAGTGTACAAATTACACATATCAAATCCCAAACGTGAATCTTTGATTGTCCTCAAACGAAACTAAAATCTAACAAACACACAAATACACAATGCTAATTGCCTAATTGGTGGCCAGCCAATTAAGCAATGTGAAAAGATTTAGCTATCCAACCTGATTTTTTATCTCAATATTGAAATCATAAAATTAAATCTATGTGCAACATCATAATCACAATACATAAATTAATACGTACTTTCCAATGTAAAATCGACGTGTATGTGAAAAATTAAGGATCATATTAAGAATTCATAATAGCTTCAATTCTCGACCTTCAATGATCAAATATTTTCTTTCATCGCTCATAAGATTCACAAACCCCAAACTTATTATTTTCGCTCTTTTCAAGTGTGTAACTGAAGGTTGAATTTTATACTATCATCATCCCTCTAGTTTAGATAAATCTCACTAATTGCAAGTCGAATGTCAATAAACAATAATTCTCTATTGTTCGATTGCTTCAATCTCAATTCTCAACTAGGCTAATAATCTTTTATCAAAAATTAAATTTTCTTAACCAAGGAATTTACTACGTCTTTTATTTCATGCACCTGCTTTTTCTTTTTCCTTTTTTCTCAAATTTTATTTCAATACTTTTTTTTCTTTTTTCTTTATTTGAAGCATTCTCTTCCTCAAACTTTCTAAATGACCATTTTAGTGAGCTTTAGACGAATGACTCCAAAGTCAATTGACTTTAGGGCAATAGGTTTAATATCCTTACACAGGTAATAACCCAAATCATAAAGGCTATAAAGAGAATTTTCCAAATAAAATGTTTTCTACACCTTGATTAGTGCAATGTCCTTCATTAAACACCTATCCAAGTAAATCGACTTCTAACTTGAGACTTTCACCCAATTTCATCTATTGACCTTAGACAATCCACACAAGATTTCAATTTCACACGAAATTTCCATTTATCTTAATATCTTCTTACAATGGAGAAATTCTCCTAAACTATTCTAAATTTGGTCTAAAGACGTAAAATATAGTGATTTTTGGGTTTGGCATCTATGATCCACCATTTCACCTCTCCATTATGAAATCAACTCATTCCTACACAAAGTTAATTCACGTGCTTAATGTATATCAAACTTCACATTGAAAAGTAAAAATTAACATAAGCAAGTAACATATTCACCATTCATAGATCAATTTATAATTCAATATATTCCTCATTGTCAATCAGGCTAACTAACTCAAGCCAACACACACAAATAAAATATTTTTGAATTTTTTTTAAAAAATTAATCTTTTTTCTCATATTTAAAGTAATGAAACACATAAAATCACAGAAAACAAAAGAAGAATCATGTTTTCTGCCTCAAACATGAATTAGACATTGTCCTAGTGTCTTAAATTCTAAGTCTTCATATAAAAGAGGTGGGGAAGATATGTAAGAAAATTCTCCTCTGATATGCGCATGAAATCCAATAGCTAGTTTTTCCTTTTGCTCTCCATTGTCTTCTTGGTCATTTTTGGTTAAGTGTTTTGTGTATCCAATGCAGTTACTTAGCTCAAACATGTAACAAACCACTAATATATTAAGAACATAAAGAGAAATTGGGTGTGGATGATGAATCTCTAAAATTGAATAAAAATTAATCTAAATTATATTAATCTATTTCAAATCTAAAAAGCAGACTAAATAAAAGGAATAGAAGTGTTGGGTAGCCTTCTAACAAGCACTTGTTTAAAGTTCTGAGTTTGACTCCTGTTGTTTCTAGAATCTTCATGGTGGCTTGAAAAGCGAGTTTCGAGTCCTACATTTTAGACACTGGTTGAACTTCTTTGGTTCATCCTTGACTCTCTAAACAATCATGTTTCCATTGCTGCCCCTCCTAATGATTCCTCCTGTGTTTGGTCTATCTTTGCAGTTCTCCCAGTGATCCACTTCTTAGCAATCCTCAAAGTAGGAGATTTTCTTGATTGGATTCTCCATGGTAAAGTGTGCTGCTTATCCTCTATCCTCAAGACTTTCATTAATATAAAAATCCAACAAGGCTTGATTTGTAGATAATAATGACCTCAAGATTATTGGCATTTGATATGCCTCTTCTATGTCCAAAATGATGAAGTCACCTAGAAAAATAAACTCTCACACCTTGATAAGTATGTTTTCGACTATTTCATAGGGTACTTCTGTGAACTGTTCGCCAGCTGAAAGATAATAGAGGCCGTCTTAGGATCTCCTAATCCCAGTTTCCTATAAAAAGGCAAGGGAATTAAATTAATACTTACTTCTGAATCAATTAAACAACTTATATTATGTAAATTTCCTATGGAGCAATGTAAAGTAAAACTTCCTAGATCTTTTAGTTTAGACGGGATCCCGTACTGGATGATCGCTGCATTCTTCAGATAGTGTTATCATTTCATGCTCAGGCAGCTTCCTCTTTTTGGTCAACATCTCCTTCGAAAACATGGAGTAGTTTGGGATTTGAAGGATCGCATCAATGGTGGGATGTTGACATGCAGCTTTTTGAGGACTTCCAAGAACTTAGTAAACTGTCTTTCAAGTTTGGTATTTTTGTAGTCTTTGTAGAGAAGGAATTAGAGATGTGAATGAAGTGCCAGAAACTATTATCCTAAACTATGGGTTGTCTGAGACTAATTGTTGATTTTTCTGTGTTGCTTCTTTGAACTGTTCCACATGTTCTTTCCCTTTAGTAGATATTTGATTGTTCTCTATCTCACTCCTCTTTGCAGTGGTTTTGAAAATTGAATACCACGCTCAGTAGCGATGGTTTGACCCTACAACACTATTGGCTGCCTTCATAGACTCTATGGGAATGGAATGGCTGGTACATAAGCCTTGACCGAGATGGCAAGTTGAATGATGGTGGTTCTTTAATATCAGAATTCGCTGCCTCTATTGCTAATGTCTTCATTTGTAGATTCTTCTCTGTGTCGCTAGATAAGGTACCATGTGGTCCGTTGGCTAAAACAACCGCTATCTATCCTACCTGATTCTTTAGGAATCAAGTCTTATTAATTCAGCATCGCCATCTCAGTCTTGGTGACGTACATGACAAGTAGATCCTCCAATGATTGCCTCTTTTCTACTTGTTGCTAAATCACTGGCGGATTATCCTTTATCTGATTTACTTGATCCAAATTATCCAGCCTCTCATAGTTTGGATAATTGTTCAAGCTCGGATGGTAGTTGTGTGGGTAAGGTCCATTTTATCTCTAATAGTTTTACACACAACTGACCTCTGCTAGCTGACCTATGTGATTGTAGTGATGTGATTTACCCCACAACCTATGCAAACAGGAGCTAGATATTGTGTACCATGTGCATAAATTGAGTTAAAGTGCCAAACTTCTTCATTATTGCTTCCACATTATGCATCCTAGCTACCTTTCTCAGAGCCTCCTGCTACAACTTTAAGGCTGCAAACCCAAGTGCAGGTTGTCGCAAGTAGTAAATCTCGGAAGTCCGAGGTCGAACCACAGGGAATTTGAAGGAAATAAACTAGTCTATGAGTAGTGAACGGTTGGTGGAAATATGATGAAGACGAACACTAGAGCATTGGGGAATCACTTCGGATAAATGAGTAGAAATTGCCCTTGATCTCTAATTTAACTCATATGAAAATCAACTAAGGAGTGATCTCATATGGAAGATAAAACATTAATCACAAATATATTGAAAGATAGATCTTGATAATTGTTTGAGAGAATATGTCAAAATAAGTTGTTGGAATGTAGAGATTATCTAAGCATTTATTGTGCCAAAATTGTCAACAAAAAATCAAAGTCTTTAACAAACCACAACCAAGTAAGAAGATGAACATTGAAGAACAAAATGAAAGATCAAAGACAATACTGTGCATTCACCAAAGTTTCACCCCTAGCTCTTGCTAATGGTTTAGAAATACATAATGAAATGTTACAAAGAAAATGAAGGAAACTAAAATATGGTGGAGAGAAATTGATTCTCTCAAAATCATGGCCAAGGTCCCCTTTTATAGGCAAAGGAACATCCAAAATTCAAGTACGCAATGCAACTTGTTTCTGTCCAGCTTCAAGACAGCTGGAACATGCAACTTGATACCAATTTTCAGATACATTGTGCAGCGAATTTGGACTTATGATCAAATGATAAATTATTTCCAATTGAGTTAGACTTCCATTGGTTCAAATATCAGGTTCATTGGATCTATATAACTCCAGATATGACAAAAAAAAAGAGAGTGCTGCTTCACAGGTAAAGCTGTATCCGGCAGGTAACAAGCTGGACTTTGATCGGTAATTTTGGCTACCTTGTGGTACTAATTTGACTTCTTCCAAAACATAAACGTTGTAGAAAAATTCCTTATCTTTCCAACCCAACTTTAATCACCTCGATCCAATGCCTGCAGCTCAAGTTATAATCATTTTACCGACAGCTTCTTTTTGCTTGAGGCAGTCACTATTTTTGACTTTTCAACATTATTTTCCTCCACTTGCTCCACTTGTTCTAAATTGGAAATACATGTAAAATACATCAAATATATATACTTTCAAATGTATAATGCTCATGCCAATGTGTATATAAATACATATTTCAATTAATTGTATTTTTAACCATGTATTTATGGAAATTGAATTTACGGCAGGAGAATTGAAATTAGAAACTGACATTAGTGTTTTTAAACAAAGTGAATGTAAAATGCCTTGTAAATGATATATCTTGAAGCACTTTTAGATGCTAATCACACTCCCCAACTAAGATATTGCCGGTCTCTAGCAATAAAAAATTCAAAAATAGTTCAAATGAAATAGCTTGTCGCATTTGCCTTAGTATTTGAAATTGCTTATCAAAATTCTTCTAAGGTTTGCTACCAAAATATAGTCTAACTTGTCCAATGCTCCACCAACATGTGTGTGTGTGTATAATCAATTCAATCACATGCCTTTTTCAAATTGGACTCATCTCGACCCTCAATGTTCAACTATTTCTCTATTCTCTCATTGGATGCACACCCCAAACTTGATTTTGTAACTATTTTCCCAAGGCGTGATTTATGGTTAAATTTATATACTATTACTCACCCTCTCTAGTTTGGTTAGATTTTACTAATTGTAGCTCAACACATCAATAAATGAGGATTCTCCCTAATTTTGACTGATACAATCTCCAAAAATCAACTAAGCTACTAATCCCTTATCAAAGGTCTAATTCTCTAAAATAAGTGTTTGGGACTTAATCAAGGCATGTAGTGCGTCTTCTGTTTCATGCACCTGCTTTTTTCAAGTTTGTCGTACGTATTCTATTTCATGCACTAGCCTATCTCTTTTTATGTATATAATTGTTCTCATTGGGCTCTTTTAGGGTAGCTTCACAAAATGGCAGCTTTTTCCCTTCTATGCAATGATTAGTGCAATCCCCCTCTTTAAATGCTTATTCTCGAAAATCGATCTTTAACTTAAGATTTTCACCTAATTATCATCTCATTGGTCTTAAGCAATCCACACAAAATTTAACACACATGGAATCCACATCTATCTCAATGTCTCCCCACAACAGCTCAACCACCCCAAACAATCCTAGAATTGGTTTGGTTGGATTTTTTTTTTTTTTTTGTCATAGTTAATTCTACATATTCTAATCCATTGATCCAATCTAAATAATATGTGATTTTCATGATTATTGCGCTCAATGTAGATCAATCTAACATGAACAAGTTTAAACTAAATCAAAGCAACATCCCCTAATCACAATAATATAAAAACAATTTCAAATATTATCATTGGTCGATAAAGACTTTTTTTTTGAACTTTTTTTATTCCTTTCCCCCCAACCTAAATGAAACATCGTCCTCAATGTAAAGATTAAATGTGCAAAATATATGAAGGACAGTAAGGAGCAAAATTTTGAACAAAGGGATGGGTTTTGAGCTTTACCTAGAAAGTCTAAATAAACTTGGCCTAAATGATCCTTCAATTTCATAAGTGAAAAAAAAACAACAATAAAAGAAACACACCAAAAAAAAAAAAAACACACAACATTATAAAACCGCAAACAAACATAACAAAATAAAACAATGAGAAAAGGATATCAATCTTTAGAATCATGTATAGCAACGGACTCTTCCAATCTATAGAAATTCTCAAAAAATGGTTTCAAATCGAGCTTTAGCTCTTGAACACTTGAAATCATGTGCGAATTTTTAGAATTATCGTTGAATTCAAATTCAAGCGCATCATGTGAACATGTAGCGATAAATTGATCATCAACAACTTTTTCAATAAGATCTACTTCATGCAAATCATCTTCATCTCCATGTTGCTCGCAAATGTTAAAAACATTCATTTCCACTGTCATATTTCCAAAAGAGAGTTTCAAGATACCATTTCTACAATTTATCAACGCATTTGAAGTAGCAAGAAAGGGACGTCCTAAAATGACAGGTATTTGTGCATTTGAATTTAAAACAGGATGTGTGTCCAAAACTATAAAATCAACAGGATAATAGAATTTATCAATTTGAACTAGAACATCCTCTACAACCCCTCTTGAAACTTTTACTGAACGATCAGCAAGTTGAAGTGTTGTTGCTATTGGTTTAAGCTCTCCCAAACCAAGTTGCTCATACACAGAAAAAAGTAATAGATTAACACTAGCACCAAGATCAAGGAAAGCACGCTCTATCTTATTATTCCCAATCACACAAGAAATTGTTGGACAACCAGGATCTTTGAATTTAGGTGGAGTGTTTTGTTGAATGATTGAGCTCACATTCTTCGTCAAAAATGCTTTCTGTTGAACATTAAGCTTCCTCTTGACAATGCACAAGTCTTTTAAAAATTTTGCATATGAAGGAACTTGTTTGATTGCATCCAATAATGGTATGTTAATTTTGACTTGTGTGAAAAGTTCAAAAATTTCAGAATTATGGTTGAGTTTTGAAATTGGTTGCAATCATTGAGAAAATGGAGCTGGAATGGTACATTTTTCAACAATGGGTTCAGAAATGATCTTTTCCTCACTTTTGGAAAAGTCATTTTCTTTCTTTGAAGACCCACCCGATTTTAGTTCTTTTAAAGGGATGGTTTTGTGAATAATTTTTCCACTACGAAGAGTCGTGATGGAGTTGGCATTTTCTTGTTGACTTTCAGAGGAACTTGAAGCATTTACATTAAATTGCCCGGAAGGATTAGGTTGAGGTTGAGCAGGAAATTTGCCTTTCTCTTGAGAACGCAGGGAAGAGGTCAATGAAGAAAGTGTGTTCTTGATTTCATTAATGGCTTGTGAAGTTTGATTATTAATATTTGCTTGTCCTTGCATAAAAGACTGCAATGTTTCCTCAAGAGTCTTTGATTGTGGTGGTGGACAAGAAGAAAATTTTGAAAGCCCTTGAGGTTGTAATAAATGAACACGATTATCATCTCTCCAACTAAAGTTGGGATGATTTCTCCATTGTTGATAATATGTTTCCGAGTATGGAGAAGAAAGAGGCTTTTTGAAAGTGTTCCTAGCATTGGCTTGATCATGTAAAACTTCTTTGAAAACTGGAATGTTAGGACAATCATGTGTAAGATGACCAAAAGTTTCAAAAATGCTACAAATCTCATCATTTTGCATGGGTTTAACTTCCTTTACTTTCCTTAATTCCATTGCTTCAACCTTTCTAGAAAAACTAGCAATCCTAGCATTTAGATCATCATCTTGACTCAATTGATATTTTCCTCCACTAGAACTAACAAGACTAGATCTGATTGAGTTTTCGATTGGTTTTACTGTTTACGAAGATTGAGAATTTTCAGCTAGATGATCTAGAAATTCTAAAGCTTCATTTGGATCTTTATCTAAAAATTCACCATTGCACATCGTTTCTACAAATTGTTTTGTTTCAGGAGTTAGGCCCCCATATAAGAAACTTATAGTACGCCATTTTTCAAAACCATGATGTGTGCATGTATTTAACAAATCTTTAAATCATTCTAAACATTGAAAGTACGCTTCATTGGTTTTTTGAGAAAAAATTTGGATTTGTCTTTTCAAAGCATTAGTTTTATGTGCTGGAAAAAATTTCTTCAAAAACTCACTTTGCATTTCTTGCCATGTGCCAATCGACCTAGGTTTTAAAGAGTTAAGCCAAGTTTTTGCTTTATCTTTTAGAGAAAAAGGAAACAATTTCAACTTAATAATTTCATTGGGACAAGTTTGATCGTTAAATGTGGCACATACTTCCTCAAATTCTTCAAGATGCAAATATGGACTTTCGGATTCTAAGCCATGAAAATTAGGAAGTAATGGAATCATACCCGTCTTGAATCGAAAATTATTAGCATTAAGAGGGAAAATGAAGCATGAAGGAGCAGAGTTTCAAGGAGGTTGCAAGTAATCACGCATGGTTCGTGCTTGTTGGTTTTCATTTTCATCATGTACGCTTTCATTATCAGCCATGGTGGAAGATGTGAGTGAGTGTTGAGGTGAGTTAAATAAATTACTAAAATAAGTTTCACAATTATCTTTAACTAAACGATGAGAATTTAATTCACGATACCAATATGACATAAAATAACAAAAAGTAGATGTAATGAACGAAAATTAGGTGGCACGACCAACCATATAATAAGAACAAAAATTAGGTGGCACAGCCAACCATATAATAAAAATACGACAGGTCGGGAGGCTCGGCCTTCCCTTTAAAGAAAGAAAAAAAACTAAGGAGGCTCAGCCTTCCTTTAAAGTAAAATAACTAAAGTAATAAGATTGAAAAAGGAACGAGTGTACCTGATTTATGAAGATTATGAAAGAGAAGAAAACCTCACAGAAAGTAGCAGAAAATAATCCTCGACGCAAAACCCTGGCAACGGCGCCAAAAACTTGCTACAACTTTAAGGTCGCAAACCCAAGTGCAGGTTGTCGCAAGTAGTAAATCTCGGAAGTCCGAGGTCGAACCACAGGGAATTGGAAGGAAATGAACTAGTCTATGAGTAGTGAATGGCTGGTGAAAATACGATTGAGACGAACACTAGAGCGTCGGGGATTCACTTCGGATAAATGAGTAGAAATTGCTCTTGATCTTTAATTTAACTCATATGAAAATCAACTAAGGAGTGATCTCATATGGAAGAAAAAACATTGATCACAAATATATTAAAAGATAGATCTTGATTAATGTTTGAGAGAATATGTCAAAATAAGTTGTTGGAATGTAGAGATTATCTAAGCATTTATTGTGCCAAAATTGTCAACAATAAATCAAAGTCTTTAACAGACCAAAACCATTTGTAGAACATATACTTCAACCAAGTAAGAAGATGAACATTGAAGAACAAAATGAAAGATCAAAGATAATACTATACATTCACCAAAGTTTCACCCCTAGCTCTAGCTAATGGTTTAGAAATACATAATGAAATGTTACAAAGAAAAAGAAGGAAACTAGAATATGATGGGAGAGGAATTGATGCTCTCAAAATCGTGGCCAAGGTCCCCTTTTATAGGCAAAGGAACATCCAAAATTCAAGTAGGCAATGCAACTTGTTTCTATCCAGCTTCAAGACAGCTGGAATATGCAACTTGATGCCAATTTTTAGATATATTGTGCAGTGAATTTGGACTTATGATCAACAGATAAATTATTTCCACTTGCGTTATCTTTTCATGGGTTGAAATATCAGGTTCATTGGATCTATATAACTCCAGATATGACAAAAACAATGAGTGCTGCTTCACAGGTAAAGCTGTATCCGGCAGGTAACAAGCTGGACTTTCCATGGTAATTTTAGCTACCTTGTGATACGAATTTGACTTCTTTTAAAACATGAACGTTGTAGAAAAATTCCTTATCCTTAAAAATCAACTTGAATCACCTCGATCCAATGTCTAGAGCTCAAGTTATAGTCATTTTACCGACAGCTGCTTCTTGCTTGAGATAGTCACTATTTTTTACTTTTCAACATTATTTTCCTCCACTTGCTCTACTTGTTCTAAATTGGAAATACATGTGAAATACATCAAATAGATACTATTTGAAATGTATAATACTCATGCCGACATGTATGTAAATACGTATTTCAATTAATTGCATCTTTAACCATGTATTTATGGAAATTGAATTTACTGCAAGAGAATTAAAATTAGAGACTAACATTAGTGTTTTTAAATAAAGTGAATGTAAAATGCCTTGTAAATGATATCTCTTTGAAGCACTTTTAGACAATAATCACACTCCCCAACCAAGATATTGCTATTCTCTAGCAATGAAAATTCAAAAATATTTCAAATGATATAGCTTGTCGCATTTGCCTTAGGATTTGAAATTGTTTATCAAAGCTCTTCTAAGGTTTGCTACCAAAATATAGTCTAACTTGTCCAATACTTGACCAACGTGTGTGGGTGCATAATCAATTCAATCATATACTTTTTTCAAATTGGACTCATCCCGACCCTCAATGTTCAACTATTTCTCTCTTCTCTCGTTGGATGCACACCCCCAAACTTGATTTTGTAACTATTTTCTCAAGGTGTGATTTATGGTTAAATTTATATGCTACTACTCACCCTCTCTAGTTTGGTTAGATTTTACTAATCGTAGCTCAACACATCAATAAATGAGGATTCTCCTTAATTTTAACTGACTCAACCTCCAAGAATCAACTAAACTACTAATCCCTTATCAAAGGTCTAATTCTCTAAAATAAGTGTTTGGGACTTAATCAAAGCATGTAATGCGTCTTCTATTTCATGCACCTATTTTTTTCAAGTTTGCCGTGCGTAGTCTGTTTCATGCAGTAGCCTATCTTTTTTAATGTAAAATTGTCCTCATTGGGCTCTTTTAGGGTAGCTGCACAACATGACAGCTTTTTCCCTTCTATGCAATGATTAGTGCAATGCCCCTCATTAAATACTTATTCTCGAAAATCGATCTTTAACTTAAGATTTTCACTTAATTATCATCTCATTGGTCTTAAGCAATCCACACAAAATTTAACACAAATGGAATCCACATCTATCTCAATGTCTCCCCACAATAGCTCAACCACCCCAAACTATCCTAGAATTGGTTTAGTTGGAAGTTTTTTTTTTTTTTTTTTTTGGGTCATAGTTAATTCTAATAGTTGGATTTTTTTTTTGGGTCATAGTTAATTCTACATATTCTATCCATTGATCCAATCTAAATAATATGTGATTTTCATGATTATTGTGCTCAATGTAGATCAATCTAACATGATCAAGCTTAAACAAAATCAAAGCAGCATCCCCTAGTCACAATAATATAACAACAATTCTAAATATTATCATCGATCGGTAAGAACTTTTTTTTTTTTAAACATTTTGATTCCTTTCCCCCAACCTAAATGAAAAATTGTCCTCAATGTAAAGATTAAATGTGCAAAATATATGAAGGACAAGAAGGAGGAAAATTTTGAACAAAGGGACGAGTTTTGAGCTTTACCTGGAAAGTCTGCATAAACTTGGCCTAAATGTTCCTTCAATTTCATTAGTGAAAGAAAAAACAACAATAAAAGAAACACACCTAAAACAAACACACAACATTATAAAACTGAAAAGAAACATACAAAATAAAATAATGAGAAAAGGATATCAATCTTTAGAATCATGTACAGCAACGGACTCTTCCAATCTAGAGAAATTCTCAAAAAATGGTTTCAAATCGAGCTTTAGCTCTTGAACACTTGAAATCATGTGCGAATTTTTAGAATTATCGTTGAATTCAAATTCAAGCGCATCATGTGAACATGTAGCGATAAATTGATCATCAACAACTTTTTCAATAAGATCTACTTCATGCAAATCATCTTCATCTCCATGTTGCTTGCAAATGTTAAAAACATTCATTTCCACTGTCATATTTCCAAAAGAGAGTTTCAAAATACCATTTCTACAATTTATCAATGCATTTGAAGTAGCAAGAAAGGAACGTTCTAAAATGACAGGTATTTGTGCATTTGAATTTAAAACAGGATGTGTGTCCAAAACTATAAAATCAACAGGATAATAGAATTTATCAATTTGAACTAGAACATCCTCTACAACCCCTCTTGGAACTTTTACTGAACGATCAGCAAGTTGAAGTGTTGTTGCTGTTGGTTTAAGCTCTCCCAAACCAAGTTGCTCATACACAGAAAAAGGTAATAGATTAACACTAGCATCAAGATCAAGCAATGCACGGTCTCCTATTATTCCCAATCACACAAGAAATTGTTGGACAACCAGGATCTTTGAATTTAGGTAGAGTGTTTTGTTGAATGATTGAGCTCACATTCTCTGTCGAAAATGCTTTCTGTTGAACATTAAGCTTCCTCTTGACAGTGCACAAGTCTTTTAAAAATTTTGCATATGAAGGAACTTGTTTGATTGCATCCAATAATGGTATGTTAATTTTGACTTGTTTGAAAAGTTCAAAAATTTTAGAATTATGGTTGAGTTTTGAAATTGGTTGCAATCATTGAGGAAATGGCGCTAGAATGGGACATTTTTCAACAATGGGTTCAGAAATGATCTTTTCCTCACTTTTGGGAAAGTCATTTTCTTTCTTTGAAGTCCCACCCGATTTTAGATCTTTTGAAGGGATGGTTTTGTCAATAATTTTTCCACTACTAAGAGTCGTGATGGAGTTGGCATTTTCTTGTTGACTTGAAGCATTTACATTAAATTGCCCAGAAGGATTTGGTTGAGGTTGAGCAGGAAACTTGCCTCTCTCTTGAGAACGCAAGGAAGAGGTCAATGAAGAAAGTGTGTTCTTGATTTCATTGATGGCTTGTGAAGTTTGATTATTAATATTTACTTGTCCTTGCATAAAAGACTGCAATGTTTCCTCAAGAGTCTTTGATTGTGGTGGTGGAAAAGCAGGAAATTTTGAAAGCCCTTGAGGTTGTAATAAATGAACATGATTATCATCTCTTCAACTAAAGTTGGGATGATTTCTCCATTGTTGATTATATGTTTCTGAGTATGGAGAAGAAAAAGGCTTTTTGAAAGTGTTCATAGCATTGGCTTGATCATGTAAAACTTCTTTGAAGACTGGAATATTAGGACAATTATGAGTAAGATGACCAAAAGTTTCACAAATGCTACAAATTTCATCATTTTGCACAGGTTTAACTTCCTTTACTTTCCTTAATTCCATATCTTCAACCTTTCTAGACAAACTAGCAATCCTGGCATTTAGATCATCATCTTGACTCAATTGATATTTTCCTCCACTAGAACTTGCAAGACTATATCTAATTGAGTTTTCGATTGGTTTTACTATTTGCCAAGATTGAGAATTTTCAGCTAGATGATCTAGAAATTCTAAGGCTTCATCTGGATCTTTATCTAAAAATTCACTATTGCACATCGTTTCTACAAATTGTTTTGTTTCAGGAGTTAGGCCCTTATAAAAGAAACTTATAGTACGCCATTTTTCAAAACCATGATGTGGGCATGTATTTAACAAATCTTTAAATCTTTCTAAACATTGAAAGTACGCTTCATTGGTTTTCTGAGAAAAATTTTGAATTTGTCTTTTCAAAGCATTAGTTTTTATGTGCTGGAAAGAAATTCTTCAAAAACTCACTTTGCATTTCTTGCCATGTGCCAATCGACCTAGGTTTTAAAGAGTTAAGCCAAGTTTTTTGCTTTATCTTTTAGAGAAAAAGGAAACAATTTCAACTCAACAATTTCGTTGGGACAAGTTTGATCGTTAAATGTTGTACATACTTCCTCAAATTCTTTAAGATGCAAATATGGACTTTCGGATTCTGAGCCATGAAAATTAGGAACTAATGGAATCATACCTGGCTTGAATAAAAAATTATTAGCATTAGGAGGGAAAATGAAACATGAAGGAGCATAATTTCGAGGAGGTTGCAAGTAATCACTCATGGTTCGTACTCGTTGGTTTTCATTTTCATCATGTACGCTTTCATTATCAGCCATGGTAGAAGATACGAGTGAGTGTTGAGGTGAGTCAAATAAATTACTAAAGAAAGTTTCACAATTATCTTTAACTGAACGATGAGAATTAAATTCATGATACCAATATGACATAAAATAACATAAAATATAAGTAAAGAACGAAAATTAGGTGGCACAGCCAACCATATAAAAAGAATGAAAATTAGGTGGCACGACCAACCATATAATAAAGAAACGGCAGATCGGGAGGCTTGGCCTTCCCTTTAAAGAAAGAAAGAAAACCAAAAAAAAAAAAAAACGAAGGAGGCTCAGCCTTCCTTTAAAGTAAAATAACTAAAGTAATAAGATTGAAAAAGGAACGAGTGTACCTAATTTGTGAAGATTATGAAAGAGAAGAAAACCTCACAGAAAGTAGCAGAAAATAATCCTTGATGCAAATCCTCGGCAACGGCGCCAAAAACTTGCTACAACTTTCAGGTTGCAAACCCAAGTGCAGGTTGTTGCTAGTAAATCTCAGAAGTCCGAGGTCGAAACACAGGGAATTGGAAGGAAATAAACTAGTCTATGAGTAGTGAACGGTTGGTGAAAATACGATGAAGACAAACACTAGAGCATCGGGGATTCACTTCAGATAAATGAGTAGAAATTGCCCTTGATCTTTAATTTAACTCATATGAAAATCAACTAAGGAGTGATCTCATATGGAAGATAAAACATTAATCACAAATATATTAAAAGATAGATCTTGACAATTGTTTGAGAAAATATGTCAAAATAAGTTGTTGGAATGTAGAGATTATCTAAGCATTTATTGTGCCAAAATTGTCAACAATAAACCAAAGTCTTTAACAAACCAAAACCATTTGTAGAACATATACTTCAACCAAATAAGAAGATGAACATTGAAGAACAAAATGAAAGATCAAAGACAATACTATGCATTCACCAAAGTTTCACCTCTAGCTCTAGCTAATGGTTTAGAAATACATAATGAAATGTTACAAAGAAAATGAAGGAAACTAAAATATGGTGGAGAGGAATTGATTCTCTCAAAATTGTAGCCAAGGTCCCCTTTTATAGGCAAAGGAACATCCAAAATTCAAGTAGGCAATGCAACTTGTTTCTGTCCAGCTTCAAGACAACTGGAACATGCAACTTGATGCCAATTTTCAGATACATTATGAAGCTAATTTGGACTTATGATCAAAAGATAAATTATTTCCAATTGAGTTATATTTCCATTGGTTCAAATATCAGGTTCATTGGATCTATATAACTCCAGATATGATAAAAAGAATGAGTGTTGCTTCACAGGTAAATCTGTATCCGGCAGGTAACAAGTTGGATTTTGAACGGTAATTTTGACTGCCTTTATTACTAATTTGACTTCTTCCAAAGCACAAAAGTTGTAGAAAAATTCCTTATCTTTCAAACCCAACTTGAATCACCTCGATCCAATGTCTGCAGCTCAAGTTATGATCATTTTACCGACAGCTACTTTTTGCTTGAAGCAGTCACTATTTTTGACTTTCAACATTATTTTCCTCCACTTGCTCCACTTGTTCTAAATTGGAAATACAAGTGAAATACATCAAATAGATACTCTTTCAAATGTATAATACTTATGCCGACATGTATATAAATACAATTTCAATTAATTGCATTTTTAACCATGTATTTATGGAAATTGAATTTACGGCAAGAGAATTTAAATTAGAGACTAACATTAGTGTTTCTAAACAAAGTGAATGTAAAATGCCTTGTAAATGATATATCTTGAAATACTTTTAGATGCTAATCACCTCCCTCTTTGTTGACTAGTTGGCCTGATTCTCAACAATCCTCTCAAATAGATCATGTATTTTCTCTACCTCAATCGTCAAAATCAATCCACCTACTAAAGCATATACAATTTTATGAAATTTTGAGCGTAATACATTGTAAAAGAGATATATTTGCGCTAGTTTAGGAACATCAAGTTTTGGGCAATTCCTAAACGCATTTTTGAACTTGTCTCATGTTTCTAGATATGTCTCAAAGTCCCTCTATCGGAAAAGATACACTTCATTTCTGATTTGATGGACTCGAGATGGTGGGAAGAATCTCATGGTAAATTTTTGTACCATGTCATTCCATGATATAATGCTCTTGGGATATAGTGAATATATCTTTGCTTATGTCCCTCCTTCAAAGTGTGATAGAATAGACGCGTTCAAAATGTATACCGTGATATTTCCTCGTGGTAGATGATTTTCCACAACATGAGAAGAGCATGAATGTGTTCATGTGGATTCTCAATGGCTTTTCCACAAAATATGATGTCATGTCATTTCTAGAAGAGATTGTGACATCAGGTCGAACGTAAAAGTTTGCCTATCCAAAAGGTGGGTAGACATTAGGCGGTTGCACTGGTATTGACACTATATTTACATAATCCCCTACTAATATTGGGCACTCATTGGTGATGGATCTTTGCTGAACTGAAGGTGCTATGTGAATTGGATCCTAAAGTATATCCCGACTCTGATTCTAGTTTTTTGCCATTATCCTTGCTCTTCTCTATTAGCTCCTGCATTGTTTATCTACAGAAACTAGCTCGATGTCCTTAGGATCTTGCATAAATTGATGTCACCCTAAGAGAAGCGAAACAGAAGGAGATTAGGTAGTATAATGAATAGCCTAAACAAGAAAAAACAAAATAAAATAGAAAAACTTGAATCTAATATAAACAGCTTAACTAAAATCAAAACCATTGTTCCCGAGCAATGGTGCCAAAAATCTGTACGTAGAAAACCCACAAACGTACATGATTGTTGATAAGAAATAGAAATTAGTGAGTTTCAAGTTTATCGTTCCCACGAGGAATAAAGTCTAATATCTAGTTCAATGACTTTTATCAAATTTGAAGTTGTGTAATATCAAAAGAGATGGTTGGTATGTTTTCTATACAAATCTAAACTAAGAAAGTAAATAAAATAATTATCTAATATGTGAATATTTGTATTGGAATCATGAATCCCTCTATCGCCATTTAATTCAATTCTTAATTTGTAATCTAGTAAATTTATGCGTTCAAGACAATCGATAATCTAGTTTTATTCAATATTCTTTTTCAAGATATATTAAACCTATGTATAACATGACCTGGTCCTATTCTTAGTCCGAATTCATATGAAAAACACGCATTAATTTACAGGAATTATCTCATATGATTGTACATGCCATAGATATTATTCTTAATATCATTTGCTCATGTGATGATTTTATCACGTTCTAGACTTATTGTGAGTATTCTTACACTACCACAAGCAACTTCCTATCCAATTTGTGATCAAGCAATCAAATAGTTTAATGGGAATGCAAAATCAATCAAGAAAATCCAAGAAATACTAAACTAATTGTCTTAAATTGAAATAAACAAACAATAGGGTTCATCATTTATCATAACATTCTTATGATTAACTTACACAAGAATAATTGAAAAAAATCACCCCGAAAAAAGAAAGATGGAAGAAGTAGGAGAAATTCACGTTCTTGGCTCAAATCTTGAAACTGTGCTATGAATCTTCAAAATCCTTGTATGATTCACCTTGCATTGATGTATAGACTATTGTTCGCCGCCAAAATATGTAGAATATGATGAAATTTAGGTTGAATGGAGGTTTTTACATTTTGGCCGAGTTTTGGTATTTAAATGATGCCGAAAAGATTGCATTAAATTGTTACCAAAGCAAAAATAAGGAAAATCAAAATTTTCCCTTTTTTGTACTGAGGTGCATGCCTAGGCATATCTAAGGCACCTGCTTGCTTAGTTTGGAATTCAATCATCACATTTTTGGTTGGGTGACGCGTCCCTTCTGCAGGTTAGGGTGTACGCCTCACCTAATTTTCGAAAGTCAAAAAGTTTTCAGTATTTTTATCATAACTATTGTTTCTGATATCTGATTGATATGATTCAAATTGCATTAGAAAGCTAATTTGGAGGGTTACAATTCTTTTAGAAATATCATTTTTCCAATTTGAAAGTTTACTATGCCAAAATTAGGTCTCAATATGAGATTGAAGATTTCAAGTATACCTTTTTTTGGTTGAAAGTTAATGTGTGATAATACTTTGACCATAATTCATTTCTTTGACTTATTTTCTAATCCAGTTGACCTCTAGCACTCTAGAATCTTTATCATGAGTCTAAAACAACTTTTCAACATTTAAACTTTAATCTTCAAATTTTGAATTAGCTTCATTTTAGCCCTTTTTTGTTCTTTCTTTCAGTTCTTTGTCCAAATATGAGTTTTTCCTAATAAAAATAATAAATAACAAATTACGTACTAATTTGTCCAAAGAATAACAAAATATCATCATTTAAGACTTCGACTAAGTGTAGAAACTGCACTTATCATCAATTCTTTAAGAATTGCACTTGTAACTTAGGCATGTTTACTAATTTAGTTTATTTATTTAGTTCATCATTTAAATCCTAGCATTACATTGATGTGATATTCATTCTTAATACTGCATCTAGATTTCAGTCTTTTAAATATTAGAAGATTAGAATTCTTCTTGATATGAATACATTACAAATATTTAAACTTCAGTTGCAATCATTAATATTTATTTTGAGTTTTTAAAATAGAAAATTGAAACCTAGCAACAAAGAAAAGTAGTGGTTGTCATGACATCTACCAACTTGACCAGTCTGATCCTTCTACCTATCTGCATCTACCTTGGGGAGTTTCTGATCCTTACTACTTTATTTTGACTATTTTTGCTTTTAAATTTAGAACAATGCAATATTTGTGTTTTGGGAGTAAGTAAGTGTTATGATACATTGGATATTTATTTTTCAACTGTTAAAAAATTAAAAGAAAGGAGAAAATGAGCTATGGTTTTTAACTTTTTAGTATTTGTTTATTGTTTTGTGTGCTTATGTGAGTTTAATGGTCTTGCCGATAATGATGTTGAATATTGGAATAGGTATGGACTAGGAATACTGGAAATAGTGTATGATTAGTTAGCTAATACTTGTTTATATAAAATTTGACATTCTCTGTGCAAGACACTCATGTTTACACGTTATGTTGGTGATTTGGCTCATTACTTAGAGAAGAGTTGAACAAAATAAGTTAAATTTGAAAAAACCCTATTGCACTCGTTCATAATCTATTATTAGAGTAGTTTGAAATTGGTTGAGCTATTATAGGTAAACATTGAGATAAGTAAAGGTTGCGTGCATGAAATTATCTTGTGTGAATTATCTAAAACTAGTGAGATGAAGATGAGGTGAAAGTCTTAAGTCAGGGGTTGATTTTGAACACTAAATGCTAAAAGAAATGGTATGTGTGAATAAAATTTCTCTCGAAGCCTTTACAACTTGAGCAAGTAAACCTGTGAAGTATTTGACCTGGTGTCCTAAAGTCACCTAACTTGGGAGCCACTGGTCTAAAACTCGATACAGGGTCAAATAGAAAGCAAGAAAGAGAAAAGTTAATAAAAATCATCTTTTTGAGCATTTTGTAACTGGAATGAATAAGCCTAAAAGAGTTTAAAGCCCGATGTCCTAAGGTCAACTGAGTTGGGAGTCATTTACCTAAAACTCAATACATGGGCTACATAGAAAGCAAATGAGAGGATGTTATGAGAGAGAGAGAGAGAGAGAGAGAGAGAGAGAGAGAGAGAGAGAGAGAGAACAAGAATGAGTGAGGAAAAACACAAATGCATTTATTAAGCCCTAAGAAATTTGGTTGATAGAACTACACATTTAATGTGAGGCAAGTAGCTTAATTTAGTCTTAAACATTGACATGGTAAAAAATGGGATAACCTTTACTTGTTGAAGTCTAAATTTAGGATGGTAAGATCCATCCCAACTAAGAGAGGCTAAGAATTAGAATTAACTAAACTTCAACTTTAGAAAACATCCCAGGAAAATTAGGTGAAAATATTACGTTTGAAGGGGGGTTTATCTCTCAAGTGAAGAAATTTAATATTTGATAATTACAAGTCGGGAGTTAAACATATCATGAGCTTGATATGTTTAAATGAGTTTACACACACGTCCAGTTATGCATATAAGAGATAGAGGTTGATTTGATTTTGCAATTTTGAAGTTTATTATGTAGATTACTAAATTCAAATTCTGAGATATGGCAAGTTATCAAATCATGTTATGTGTAGAGTTAAACTACAGTCTTGTTTGAAGACAAATAATAGTTCAAGTTTAGCGGTTTGATAAGTACGTTCTACATACTTATTTAGGCCACAAAACATGGATAATTGTTGACAAATATATTGGAATATAGATTAATTCTATATAAATTATGTTTTGTAGGATAACATTGATGGACGTGGTGGAATCTACGAGAAACAAGCGAAAAATGACTAAAATAGAAGAAAATAAAAGTTCAAGAACCAAGGTACAAATAGTTGAAAGACGACCAAGAAGAAATAATGAAGATTTGAAAGGGTTAGTGACCAATTTAGTGAAGACATGAAGTATTGGAAGAAAGAGTGAGAAAAGAGTTCAAGAAACGAGAAAACAAACTAGCTCAAGTCATAGGCCTTTCAAGCCCTACTAAGTAAAGAGTGATGTGTTGTTGGTTGCTTTAACCCCTCTTCCGCCTTAACATCGATCCTGTCACATACTTTCTCAAGCGGCAGAACACTCAATGGCCCAATCTCTTTCTAAATATGTCAATAATTGTACTAATCCACATGTGCCTTTTTCCCATCAATCGGTACTAGTTTACATATTTGATATTGAAAACACGTTTATGAAAATTATTGAAAACACGTTTATTGACCCAATCTCTTTTTTCCTTAATTGTTGTTCATGGTACTTGTATGAATTTGGTGGCTTATTTTTTGCATTCAAAGGAAGCAAAATAGGCTCGACATGGATGTAAATATCATAGGGTCCAATATGGGATAGAAATATACCGTTATACTCTATGTGAATCTTTAAGTGTTAATAAAAATTCATGCATTCTTGTACGTTCGCATCCATCATAAAAATATAGTCGAGTCATATATGAGAGTATATTTGACACGACCTCTCCCGAATCACCCTAGTGGACCTGAAACGTGATGTACGCCAATGATAGATGCTGACTAGATCTCAGATCCACCACCAAGGCTGACTATGAGTTATTTCAAAAAATGCAACAAAATAATGCTTATGTAAAACATAATGCACTGGGCCCAAAATATTTACTTCGTGCTTCATCAATATGAGTTATAGTGTTCAACATGTCGTGTGGCTCTCATTCCAAAATCATTTGATATGATCCAGGAGTCGAGCCCGACGAGGGCAATTGCGAGATGAGACGAGACCCATTGATAGTCGATGACGGACCAATGACGCAATCAAGGGCAAAGCAAATGAAACAAGCGATGAGATTGCTCATTCAAGAAACCATTGATGGAACCATGTTCGGGACTCAAAATGGAGCAACTTTCATGTTCGGGTCGAAGGCCAAATCAACTTGGATCAATTTGTTATCAAGCGATGAAAGCGGAGGCTGAAAACAAGTCTGTGCGGCCGCACACATGCATACCGAAAATCAAGACACCAATTCTTGTTGAACCATGCGACCGCACAAGCCAAAAAAATTGGCGAATTTTCTAATTTTGGTCGAATTTCCTAGTTTCGATAGAATTCTTATGAAATCAAATTATTACCATAATTTGATGGATTTTGGATGTTTTTATTCATTAGTATAAATAGGAGAATACTTTTCATTGTAAACACTTTTGACTTTTGCTTAATATTATAGAGAGAGAATTGTTCTTTCAATTTCTTGTTCTTCTTGAACAATCTTGGAACTTATCAAGATTCAACTTCTTGTGGCATTCTAAACAATCGGATTGTGGTTTCTTTTAATTGTAATCAAGGAGTTTTAGGTTCTTCGCTAATCTAGGGTTTCTTGGTTCAATTCTTGGGGTTCAAGATCCAAAATCGGGTTAGTATTAGCGTTCTTGGGTTCCGCATCAATCTCGTTGTGGATTTCATAGTTTCCATTGCTACGGGCTTCGCATCAGTTTGTATCAGAGCTTTGGCTCCAATTTATCAGGTTATATCCTTTGTTTTCGAATTTTTTTTCAGTTCCTTGTGTTCTTGTGTCCAGAAGGTTTTCTTGATCCTTTGATCCAAAAGTTTAATAAAAAATCTTCAAATTCTGTTTTTGGGCTCAATTTTCGTTTTCTTTGTTGGTTTTGTTATTGATTTTCGGATCTGAAAAAAAAAGTTACTGTTCATTCGTACAGTAAAAAAAATTGTTAAAATATTATTGATCCATCAAATACCAACTTTTATTATTCAATATCGTTTCTAAATTACTTGGACACATTGAATCATTCCATTCCTTCAATTCAAGTCAAATTTTAAAAGTTTTCTTTGAGTCCTTTGTTACAATTATTGAGTCACATCCAGTTTGGAGAATTCTACACGAATTGATTGATTGATTGTTCCTAGAAGCAATTGTTGAAAGAACTGAGTGGTAAAAGGCAGAAAGGAGAGCTTAATAGAGGGTAAAAGCCCTATGTGTGTTCCGAGTGACTTTTGGTGAGGTAGTAAAATAAAATTTTTAGTGTTAGGATGTCAGAAGGGGCAGAATCAAACTCAAGCCGACAAGGCAATAAGAGCAATGCATCGGAGGATTTAATGCAGAGTTTTGAGAGGGCGTTTGGAGATGTGAGAGAAAGGTTAGAGAAGCAGGAGGCTTGGATGAATAGATTAGATACATCGATAGCTAATCTTAGTCGGGGGCATCGAGTGGATGTATCCAATGCTAGAGGACCGGATAGATGGGAGCCTAGGAGGGAAAGGCGAGAGGAGTATGGATATGGGAGTGACATGGGCGACGGTGTTGAGATGGGAAGGATGAGAAATAGAGGCGATAGGTTCGACAGACGGGGTCAGAATGATCGCGGGGAGGAGCTGGATGGAAACTTGGGAAATATAAAAATGACAGTTCCTTCATTCAAAGGAAGGAGTGATCCCTAGGCATACTTGGAGTGGGAAAAGAAGGTTGAAATGATCTTCGAGTGTTATAACTGCTCAGAGGAGAAAAAGGTGAAGTTAGTAGTTTTGGAGTTCAATGACTATGCAATTTCATGGTGGGATCAAGTGATTACTTCACAACGTAGGAGTTGGGGAAGACCAATCAACACTTGGGAGGAATTGAAGTCATTGGTGAGAAAGAGGTTTGTTCCTAGCCACTATTACCGAGAGATCCATCAAAAACTGGAAGGTCTATATCAAGGGTCGAAAAGTGTAGAGGACTATCATAAGGAGATGAAAATACTCATGATTAAGGCCAATGTGGTGGAGGATCGGGAGGCTACCGTGGCACAATTCTTGACTGGGTTGAATAGGAAAATTGCCAATGTAGTGGAGTTGCAACATTATGTGGAGTTGGAAGACATGTTGCATGTGGCTATGAAGGTAGAGAGAAAACTGAAAGAGGAAAGGGATAGCTAGGCAGCCGTTAGGAACTTCGAGTGTTAATCCATCTTGGAAGCCAGGGTGGAACAACAACAACAAAGGTGATAAAGTTGTACCTAAAGGTAGGAATGAGTGGCAGAAAGGGAAAGAAGAAAGTGCTAGCAAAACAACACCCAAAACAGATTCACAACCATCAAGGAATCGAGACGTCAAGTGTTTCAGATGCTTGGGGTCAGGGCACATTGCTTCTCAATGCCCAAATAAATGGGTAATGGTGTTGTTAGATAATGGAGAGGTAATAAGTGAAAGTGAAGGAGAGTTTGAGGACATGCCTGCATTGGAGGATGTTGAAGAAGAAGAAAAATTGGAGTTTGCTGTTGGGGAATCTTTGGTGTCAAGAAGAGCTCTTAACACTCAAGTCAAAGTGGATGATTCGGAGCAGCAGCGAGAAAATATATTCCACACACGTTGTTACATCAACGATAAGGTATGTAGTATGATTATTGATGGTCAGAGTTGCACGAATGTAGCTAGCACAACTTTACTCGAGCAATTAGGATTAGCATTGTTAAGACACCCTAGGCCTTATAAGTTGCAATGGTTGAATGAAAGTGGGGAAGTTAGGGTGAATAGAAGAGTTTTAATTGATTTCTCAATTGGGAGTTATAGTGACAAAGTAGTATGCGATGTGGGTCATATTTTGTTAGGAAGACCATGGCAATATGATAGAAGGGTCACACATGATGGATATAGGAATCGTTATAGCTTTGGCAAGGATGAGAAGACTATTACTCTTGTACCATTAACACGGGCACAAGTGTATGGAGAACAAATCAAGCTTAAGTGAGGAAGACGAGAGAATAAAAGAGTCAGGAAAAAGAAGAGGTAATAGTGAAACCATCAATAAGAGAGAAAATAGTGAGGTGGCTGAGAGTGGAGAAAAGAGAGAGAAGCTACATGAGTGGAGAGAAAAGGAGTCAGTTGAGAGGAGAGAAAAAGAGTCAGCTGAGTGGAGATAAAAGCCAAAGGTCAACTTCTATGCAAAAGAGAGTGAGTTGAAAAAGGCTATGAGTGATAATAGGCAAATGATATTGTTAGTGTACAAGGAGTCCCTCCTCAATTTTGAGGATTCTAACACATTCCTCCCTAGTTTGGTTAAGTCTTTATTGCAGGAGTTCGACGATGTGTTTCCTGAGGAGATGCTAAATGGATTGCCACCAATCAGAGGCATCAAGCACCAGATTGACTTTGTACCCGGAGCTGTCATACCGAATCGACCAGCTTACCGAAGCAATCCCGAGGAGACGAAGGAGCTTCAAAAGCAAGTGGAGGAGTTGATGAGCAAAGGTTATGTTAAGGAGAGCATGAGTCCATGTGATGTACCTATTTTGTTAGTGCCTAAGAAGAACGGGACTTGGAGAATGTGCGTGGATTGTCGAGCTATCAACAATATCACGGTAAAGTATCATCACCCAATACCTACGCTAGATGATATGCTTGATGAGTTGCATGATGCTTGCATTTTTAGTAAGATTGATCTTAAAAGTGGGTATCACCAAATTCGCTTACATTTAAGACTAAGTATAGATTGTATGAATGGTTAGTTATGCCGTTTGGACTCACTAATGTACCGAGCACTTTTATGCGTTTAATGAACCATGTCTTGCATGCTTTTATTGGGAAATTTGTTGTAATTTATTTTGATGACATCTTAATCTATAGCAAAAACCTAGATGAGCATTTAGAACATTTAAATTGTGTGCTTGTTGTGTTGCAAAAGGAACAACTGTATGCTAATTTCAAAAAGTGCACGTTTTGCATGGATAGAGTTGTTTTCCTAGGATTTGTGGCTAGTGCTAACGGGGTGGAAGTCGATGAAGAAAAGATAAAAGCTATAAACGAATGGCCAACACCTAAGACTATAACTGAAGTTAGGAATTTTCATGGATTGGCTAGTTTTTATAGGCGATTTGTAAGAGATTTTAGCACCATCACCACACCGTTGACTGAAATAGTAAAGAATAGTGTAGGTCTCTATTGGGGAGAATCTCAAGAAATTGCATCTAACACAATTAAGGATAAGCTATGTAAAGCACCTGTTTTGGCATTACCAAATTTTGATAAAACATTCAAGGTTGAGTGTGATGCATCAGGAATAGGTATAGGAGCAGTGTTAATGCAGGAAAAGAGACCTATTGCTTACTTTAGCGAAAAGTTGAGTGGGGCAGCATTGAATTATCTAACATATGACAAGGAGCTGTATTCACTTGTTCGAACATTGGAGACTTGGCAGCACTACTTATGGCCAAAGAAATTCGTGATACACACTGATCATGAATCTTTAAAGCATTTGCGAGGTCAAGGTAAGTTGAACAAAAGACATGCGAGATGGGTGGAGTTTATCGAGACATTTTCCTACGTCATCAAGTACAAACAAGGTTATGAAAATATAGTTGCTGATGCGTTGTCTAGAAGGTACGTGCTTTTAAATTCATTAAGTACTAAATTACTTGGTTTCGAGCATATTAAGGGCATGTATGAATCTTATTGTGATTTTTCTAGTATTTATGCTTCATGTGACAATGGTGCATTTGATAAATTCTATAGGCATGAAGGATATTTGTTTAGGAAAGATAAGTTGTGCATTCCTAATTGTTCTTTGCGTGAATTATTGGTAAGGGAAGCACATGGGGGTGGTTTAATGGGACGCTTCGGGGTTCAAAAGACTTTAGACATGTTAGAGGAACATTTTTATTGGCCTAGAACAAATATGTGGAAAGTGCATAACTTGTAAAAAGGCTAAGTCTAAGGTTCAACCCCATGGTTTGTATACTCATTTCCCTGTACCTAGTGAGCGTTGGGTAGACATATCTATGGACTTTGTGTTAGTCTTGCCTAGGACAAAAACGGGTCGGGATTCAATATTTGTAGTGGTCGATAGGTTTAGTAAGATGGCGCACTTCATACCATGTCATAAAACTGATGATGCTACTAATATTACAGACTTATTCTTTAGAGAAATAGTACGTTTACATGGAGTACCTAAAAGTATAGTGTCTACTAGGGACGTGAAGTTTTTGAGTCATTTTTGGCGTGTTCTGTGGAGTAAGTTAGGAACTAAGTTATTATTTTCTACAACTTGTCACCCACAAACAGATGGACAAACTAAGGTAGTTAATCGAACTATGACTCAACTACTTAGGACAATGATCAATAAAAATCTGAAATCATGGGAAGAGTGTTTACCGTTTATAGAGTTTGCATATAATCGAGCTACACATTCTACTACTTCGTTTTCTCCTTTTGAAATTGTTTATGGTTTTAATCCACTAACACCTATGGATTTAATGCCTTTGCCTGTGCATGAACGAGACAGCTTGGATGGGAAATGAAAAGCCGAAATGGTGAAAACACTCCATGAAAAGGTCAGGATGCAGATCGAAGAGAAAGGAAAACTGATTGCATCAAAAGCAAATAAAGGAAGAAGACGCGTTACATTTGAGCCTGGAGATTGGGTTTGGGTGTATTTCAGAAAAAAGCGTTTCCAGAACAAAGGAAGTCAAAATTGCAACCACGAGGCGATGGACTGTTTCAAATCATCGAGAGGATCAATGACAATGCATACAAAGTGGATTTACCTGGTGAGTAAAATGTTTCAGCTACTTTTAATGTATCTGATCTCTCTCTGTTTAATGCAGGTTCAAATTCGACGACGAAGCCTTTTGAAGAGGGAGGGGATGATATGATCCAGGAGTCGAGCCCGACGAGGGCAAGTGTGAGACGAGACCCGTTGATAGTCGATGGTGGACCAATGACGTGATCAAGTACAAAGCAAGTGAAACAAGAGATGGGATTGCTCGTTTAAGAAACCATTGATGGAACCATGTTCGGGACTCAAAATGGAGCAACTTTCATGTTCGGGTCGAAGACCGAGTCAACTTGGATAAATTTGTTATCAAGCGACGAAAGTGGAGGCTGAAAACAAGTCTGTGCAGCTGCACAGGAAAAACACCATGTGGCCGCACACATGCATACCGAAAATCAAAACACCAATTCTTGTTGAACCATGCGACCGCACAAGCCAAAAAAATTGGCGAATTTTCTAATTTTGGCCGAATTTCCTAGTTTCGATAGAATTCTTATGAAATCAAATTATTACCATAATTTGATGGATTTTGGACGTTTTTACTCATTAGTATAAATAGGAGAATACTTTTCATTGTAAACACTTTTGACTTTTGCTTAATATTATAGAGAGAGAATTGTTCTTTCAATTTCTTGTTCCTCTTGAACAATATTGGAACTTATCAAGATTCAACTTCTTGTGGCGTTCTAAACAATCAGATTGTGGGTTCTTTTAATTGTAATCAAGGGGTTTTAGGTTCTTCGCTAATCTAGGGTTTCTTGGTTCAATTCTTGGGGTTCAAGATCCAAAACCTGGTTAGTATTGGCGTTCTTGGGTTCCGCATTAATCTCGTTGTGAGTTTCGTAGTTTCCATTGCTATGGGGTTCACATCATCATTAGGCTCTTCCAGCTAACAAGAATCAATTTCCACCTCTAGGAAAAATTGTGGGAAAAATATATGAGTTGATAACTCAGTGAGTGGAGCAGTTCGAAAATAATTATACCTTTTCAATTTTATATTTCTATCGAAAATGGAGTTCATATCATTTAATAATTCAAAAGATAACATCATGTAATTATAACCAAAAGTGAAATATTCATATAAGGTCATAAAATATCATTTCAAAATCATGATATAGACATGAGCTGATAACCATACTATAATCTCATCACATCAAACGTATTGAAAAATCCACCAAAAACGTACCCTCTGACTGAAATATATAATCCGTCCCTCGGGCTAAGAACTTTTGCCACGGGCCTTTGGCCCCTCTGTGAACGAAAGTCGGTCTCAAAGACCTCTCATAATCAATTCTAGAACATGGCCAAGGCCCCTCTGTAAATTATATGTACACGATCAAGACCAATGTTAAGTCAAGACCCTCCGTGTAGGATAGAACACGGCCAAGGCTCCTTTGTGAATAGAAGAAATACATAATCACAGGTACTTTTCTAGTCGATCTAATTATCACGTCCCACATACCAAACAAATCTCAATATCACATGTCTCGTATACCAAGTCACAGATGTACAATAAATAATCCTTGAAATTCCACATGTATCATAATAAAAGATATTTCCATAATAACCATGTGATTCGAACACATAATTGGATATAATTGCACATACTTTAATAATATACTTAGTTTATAAATACTTTAAAAATATTAATATTTTTCCACTCACAGTACTTTGTTCGCAAAATCAACCCGATTGGTAAGCTGTTCTCTTCCTTTTCTCTCTGATTCATTTTCTCTCTTATGTATTTTGTGTGTGTCTTTTTATTTAATGGATTTGGATTACCTATATACATATAAATATAATAGAAATGGATTTGTTTTGGGCTAACCGCCTTCAGTTTCCTTTTTTTTTTTTTTTTTTTTTTTTAAGTGTTAAATTGAGGTATTTCATATTTCACCCCATAACTATAATTACAATACAAGTCCCCAACCTTTATATAATTTAACATTTAGTCATCTTATTTTTCATACTAAAAGCTAAATCCCAAAATTTATTTTGATATTATTTCGGGCTGTCTTAAGTACTAGCAATTTCAAATTTAAACCTCATGAAAATCATTCCTCCAACTTAAATCCTTATTTGGCTTTAACTTTGACTATATAATTCATTGACTTTGACTGTAATTGAGTGAAATGTAACAATCTTACCACCTTCAAAGAATTTCGTCCTCGAAATTCAACCAACTAAGATTTGAATACCCAAATGTGCAAAACATACCTAATGAATGACTTTCTGTAATAACCTTAGCTAGACACAATTCATTCTTTCATATCTTGCATCTTATTTGGCTTTTCCGAGTTGAGATCTCTATAATTTCACCGATAACCTCAAAGCGCAAGTTAAATCTAATATCTATTTACTAAGCCTTAGAAATAGACAATGCTTTCTTTAATACCAAATAACCGTTGTAGCTCCACCATTAAACAATTAGGCCCAAGTTTTAAATAACACCTCAAGGAGCAATATATGATATTCTCAACCTTTCATTTTACCCCATCGTAGAAAAATTCAATTATTTCCCCAATTAAAGTTCAAGATACGACCTTTCATGTTACTCGAAATCTTCACCTCCCTTTTTCTTTTCACCATAACAATGCTCACATATTAAGATTCAATAGCTTTCTTTTGCAACTTTCATCCAAATAAATAAGCTTTCGAAATATGTAAGCATCATATATAACCTCAAAATAGTTCTTTGTAGCGAGTTCTTATATGCCAACTTCAATTTTCACCATTTCAAATAAAAATATACCTTAAAGTCTGATAATTGATAACTATTGATATTTCTTGCAATGTGATGACAAAATCCAATATAACCAACTCCAAATCATGTTTTAATCATGACTCTTCAACAATCTATAGTATCATCCATAATTTATAAGTTTAATTCAGAATACTTTCTAAACCTTAACATAAATCATTATCGTGAATCAGTCACTTATCATCTTTAGATATAAGAGCAAGTATTTTCTCAGAATTTCCTAATAGCAAAACTTTTGACATTTCTATACCCATATAAATTTTGTTCTTTCTTTCTACGAAGAGAAAATAATAGCATTTAATCATTAAAATCTATTCTCTTATTCCATAAATGGGTCGTTGATCTATCGTCACTGCATAATCCTTTTTGTATATCGCATAAAGACCTTTAACTAAGATTATAACCCAAAGATACCGTCCCACAATTGAATAAAATTTACATTCAATGATCACCCTAAATTTCAAACTGTTCGACATATCATCCATATATTCCATAACAAATAGATCTCAATAAAATTGAAATACTTTATACGTGAACTCCAAAAATACAATTAAAAATTATCCAAAAATTACATCACTAAAAATTCATTAAATTCATCTTAACTTCAAAATTTAACTCAACGCTTCCAAATTGTATGGAATATGACACAATAATCCAACGAATGTCCTTAACGAAATTAATTAACTTAATAACCAAATCAATGATTACATTATTTTGCTATAGGACAACCATTACGTTCATTTACATACTCACCATATTATATTGTAATCATATAACCTCATCACATACTTATGGTTATACCATATGCCTTCTAACTTTTAATTACATCAATTTTTCTTAAGATCACAAAATAATAACCTTCATATTTATCATGTGAACCTTTCACACCTCAATATACCACCAAGATTTCATATGTTAATTTTCTAATCTAAATAAATTCCAACTCTACAATTCTCTACTCCTTTTTATTTCTCGATTCACATAAACATATCTAAATACACATATCCATTTAATTATATTTCTTAAGCAACAAATAATCCCGTAATCGATAATCATAATAAAGTTCATCCATATTTTTCTCACATTCCTTGTAATCAAACCACTCATAAATAATCAAAATAATTGGAACTACTATTAATTTTCTCGATGCCTAAAATACACAATAACACATTGTCATCTATCAATCAACAAATCATCATTTGTCGTTCACAATTTCTTATCATATAGTATAAATATACACCATTATAGTTTCTATTATTATCCCATGAAAGTGGCCACAAATCACCACAAAATTTTGATAACGCCACTAATCATTTAGTTTCTCAAAATAATTAAAATTCCTCACCTGATTATCACCATTTACACATATAATATCGTTTTCGCTGTTACTATAGTACAAGCTAGAACTAGGGATTTCCCAAGTGTATATTAAAAATCACGAAATTCTACACAAAGATTGGTACTTAAATGGTTGTACCCTATCACTTTGAATGCCTATACATAAACAACCTGTAAAATCATTAAAATATGTTCAACTCTTAATAGGTTAAATACACAACAATTTCAATCCAACAACTAATAACTCTTTCCAGCAATCGGATCATTGCAACTATCATATTTACATACTAGTCTTTTTTTGGATCTATTAAAAAAATATTTTTCTATCATTTTTTTGGTTCCATACATTTGAGCTAGAGAGTCTGTTATTTCTGCCACCACGACATATGATCATATCCACTAAACATGTATGAACCATAAAAATTTTCAAAAACCATGCTCTGATACCACTTTGACACGACCCGTCCCGAATCACCCTAGTGGACCCGAAACATGACGTGTGCCGATGATAGATGCTGGTTAGATGTCAGATCCACCACCAAGGCTGACTATGACTTATTTCAAAAAATGCACCAAAATCAAATGCTTATGTAAAACATAATGCTATGGGCCAAAAATATTTACTTTGTGCTTCATCAATGTGAGTTATAATGTTCAACATGCCATGTGGCTCTCATTCCAAAATCATTAGGCTCTTCCAACTAAAAAGAATCAATTTCCACATGTAGGAAAAATTGTGGGAAAATATATGAGTTGATAACTCAGTGCGTATAGTATTTTGAAAATAATTATACTTTTTCAATTTTACATTTTTATCGAAAATGGAGTTCATGTCATTTAATAATTCACAAGATAACATCATGTAATTATAACCAAAAGTGAAATACTCACATAAGGTCATAAAATATCATCTCAAAATCATGATATAGACATCACCTGATAACAATGCTATAATCTCATCACATCAACCGTACCGAAAAATCCACCAAAAATACCCTCTGACTGAAATATATAATCTACCCTTCAGGCTAAGGACTTTCGCCACGGGCCTTTGGCCCCTCCGTGAACGAAAGTCGGTCTAAAATACCTCTCATAATCAATTCTAGAACACGGTCAAGGTCCCTCTGTAAACTATATGTACACGATCAAGACCAATGTCAGGTCAAAACCCTCCATGTAGGATAGAATACGGCCAAGGCCCCTCTGTGAACTAGAAGAAGTACATAATAATGGGTACTTTTCTAGTCGATCTCAATATCACGTCCCACATACCAAGCAAATCTCAATATCACATGTCTCATATACCAAGTCACAAACGTACAATAAATAATCCTTGAAATTCCCATAATAACCATGTGATTCGAGTACATAATTGCATATACTTTAACAATATACTTAATTTATAAATACTTTAAAAATATTTATATTTTTCACTCACAGTACTATGTTCGCAAAATCAACCCGATTGGTAAGCTGTTATGATGTCAGTATTGTCTCCTGAAATACGATATAATTTTTAAATAAACAATTAATTATTTTAAATAATTTCAATAATTAAATAGACAATGCCCAAACTCAATCATTTTACGTTTGGACGATTTCTACAATCTCTTTAAATACTAAAACTAGTTTTTCTTTCATCTTACTCATTTTCATAGTTTATTATACTTAACCCCTTCAATAAAATTGAATTTAATCTAACAATCTAACAACTATAAAATCAAACATAACTTGACAATAAGTAACTTTTTACTTACCTTTCAAAATTGAGGAATTCAAGCCTAATAATGTAGACCACTTATTTTGTAACAACATAGGCGAACTTTCCTTTTTTTTTTTTTTTCCTTTCTCTTTTCTCTTCCTTTTCTCTCTGATTCATTTTCCCTCTTACATGTTTTGTGTGTGTCTTTTTGGGTAATGGATTTGGATTACCTATATATATAAATATAATAGAAATGGATTTGGTTTGGGCTAACCGCCTACAGTTTCCTTTTTCTTTTTTTTTTTTCTTTTTTTTTAAAGTGTTAAATTAAGGTATTTCATATTTCACCCCATAACTATAATTACAGTACAAGTCCCCAACTTTTATATAATTTAACATTTAGTCATCGTATTTATCATACTAGAAGCTAAAACCCAAAATTTATTTTTTTATCATTTCGGGCCCTCTTAAGTACTAGCAATTTCAAATTTAAACCCCATGAAAATCATTCCTCTAACTTAATTCATTATTTGGATTTAACTTTGACTGTAATTGAGTAAGGTGTAACGATATTTAACATTCCTCGAGAGAGATTGAAGAATAAATTAGGAACATTGATTCTTAAAAAATCATTGTGTTGTCCAAGTGTAGAATTATGGTTAAAAAGGATTATTACATGAGAATTCGCGATCTTATTTGTCATTCGTTAGAGCGAATCAACTTTCATTTAGCATAATATGCATTTAGTTAGTTAAATTCACTCATAATTGCACAAATAACTTCTTTTAGATATAATTTTGTCACAAACACATCTTATTATTCTTGTTTCAAGGCGATACTCAAAATCCAACTAAATCAATCTTCATGGGACGATACTTGAACTTACATCCACTTTATTACTTGTTAACAAACAATACATTTGCGGTACTTCAAATGAACAATATTTTCATGAACAGGGACTACGAAATGTACAGATTATTATGAGTAAAAATTTTGAATGTATGATTTTAATAGGGATGGTAGAAGTAATTTTTAGTTTCCTAAAATTGTTTTCCGAACGAAGCTATGCACTCCCAGCTCTGATTCTTATATTCCTAGTGAATAGAGATGGCAAAAAAGTCACTAAACCCTATACTCGCAGGCCTCGCCCCCGGACGAAGTGGGGATTGCCTGCTTAATCGGGTATTAGGTCTAGTTTGGAGAGGGGAATTCCACCTCGAGACGAGTACGGGTAACACCTGCACTGCTTCGCCACGATAATTTTTTTTTTAAGAATTTAATACTTTAAACGAAAAATTCCATGAAATTTCATTAATTCTAATAAAATATGGTAACTAAGATTATCTAAAAAATATTATTTACCAAATATATTAGAATAGTTTAACTCTTAAAAATAAATAAATTAATTAAAAAATTTAATAACTATTACACTTTAATGAATGGAGGCAGCAAAATGAATCATCAAAACATTTTAAAAAAAAGAGAGTACATAAACGGGTAAAGGCCCAGTCCCACCCTTAATTTTTGGACAATTTTCAGACAGTTTTCAATCTGAGTTTTCTATTTCGTTTTCGCCGATTTCCTGGACATTTTTTAGGCTAAGTTTCTCTAACCAAATGTACAATCTTGAAGCTTTGATATCAATTGTCGTAAAAGCTCACTCCAAGGATTGTCAAATCGGAATTTTTTAGGCTCAGTATCACGTTATCTTTCTCCACCCAATAACAAATCCAATAGGTTCAGATCCACAACCAATATATTTACGTAGGTTGCTTCTCAATCTCACCTACGAAAGACAAGATAACGATGATGATTTGTAGCCACAAAGACAAGGAGAAAGGCAATGAAAGAAGGCATGAAGAGGAGGCCGAATACATAAATAAAAACAATCGATTTTGGCACCACAAAAGGTGGTCATTTTTCTCTCAATGGGCAGCCATGTTTTCTCCTTTCAAACTCACAAACTACACTAAAAATGGCTAGGGTTAGAATCATATAAATAATGTTAGGTTAGGCTTTTAATTGGACCAATAAGAAAGCTAAATGAGCCAAAATTCAATGACATCCACGAGGTAATATAAATGGGTCGGGTAGAGTAATTGGACTTGATTGTTGGTATATATTTCACTCATTGGTTGAGGCCCATGAAATATATATATTCTCACATCATCATAGCCAGAAGTCATTGAGTATCAAAACCCAACACTTTAGAAAATTACCATTACTTTACCCAGTTGGGTCCATATTTTCAATTGTTAAAAAAACTATTAAATTGCAGAAAACTATTTTATTTTTCAATATCTTCGAAAATGAGACACCTTACTACAAGAAAGCAACCAAATGAGGCCCATCAAGAAAGTTTTAAAATCCATTGAATGTAAATTTAATCAAAGTCAACATTGGATGACAAAATAATAGATGTGCAAAGATTGCCATCAATCATTTTCTTGCCAGTTTGTGTAAATTTCCCTTTAAATAAGGAGAAACTATATGGCACTTTCCTAAGTAGCCTTCCCTAAAGGCGTCAGCAAACTTAAAGAAATTACTTTTCTCTTCTCTTGCCGCGTTAAATTTTAAAAATACATAGACCAAGACCTAAAATCAATTATAAATGTATCATTTTACTACCAACTTCTCATAATTTCCAGAAAACGAGCAAAAAGAAAGTGGAAGAAGAAGGTTCCTTGTATTTGTTGTTTCATCTTCTCTACAAAATTTGACTTGTTAAAAGGTCGCATTTATTTACTTAAATGTAGCTTTGTATGAGAGTAAGATTCCTGGTAGGCCTGATATTAAATTATTCGTGACAAGTAATCTCCTTGTATAAAATAGACAAGATTATCCGTAGAAATTTTTTCTTAAACAGTATTGTCGTTGGACTCTTTTATATATAATCACGCTTAAACCACATGCCAAGCAGTAGTAGCTTTCAGGCATCCGACAGAGACTCCGGCAAGACAGTAGATTCAACTACAATGGTCGACATTGAGTCATCACGTTTCTCTTCGTTTGATCCTGCACATATAACTAAGCTTGTAAGAACACAAGATAAAAAATGGCTTCGAGAGCATGGAGGTATAGTATAGAAGGCGTGCTGTTAGCCCTGGAAACAGATATGGAGAATGGCGTCAGAGGTGATCAAACAGACATTGACAGCAGAAGAAAAGCCTTCGGCTCTAATCTTCTTCCCGAGTATAATCTGCAAAAAACACTTCGCCGTTTGGTGTTGGAAGCAATTAGAGATCCCATGATAGCTGTTTTGTTTATCTGTGCTGTGCTTTCTCTATGTTTTGGCATTGAAAAACATGGCCTACGACAAGGATGGCAAGAAGGGTTGACAAAAATACTTGCTATTCTTGTAGTGGTAATTGATTCCTCCAGCGGAAAATTCTGGTCAATCACTCAATGCCTTGAATTTTCAGTTATCAGCAGCTATATTCCTGAGTCTGATGTTGTGAGAAGCAGCGAATTTTCAGTTATCAGCAGCGAATTCCAATATGTCATGTTCTTGTCGGAGACATAGTTTTCCTAAAGCCTGGCGATCAAGTTCCTGCCGATGGATTGTTCATAGATGGCTGTTCACTGAATACAGAGATGATGAAGACAGATGGGCAAATTGATCGAATCGAAGTGGATGCACACGAGAATTTATTCTTGTTCTTGGCAGTACAGTTGTGGATGGTTATGCCAGAATGCTAGTGACAGGATTTGGCAAGAACGTAAAGCACCATGGAATTTCTTTGAGGGGGTCTTTAATTGACGAGCTCAAAAGAATCACCTCTATAGTAGGCAAATCTGGTAAGACAGTTGCTCTGCTGACATTTATGGTATTTTTGGTACGTTTCTTGACAGGCAAACTACATGATGATAACGGAAAAAGAGTGTCTTTTGGTGGAGAAACAAGAATTGGCGATGTTCTTGCTGTCATTGTTGGGATTCTGGCTACTCCAACAATGATTGCTTTGACATCTACTCCAGAAGATTTGGTTTCGGCTGTCCGAACGTGTCTTGCTTATTCAATGAAGAGACTGATGAAGATTCAAATTATTGTGAGAGAACCTTTAATCTGCCATAAAGTAGCATCTATCACCACTGTCTGCATGAATAAAACTGGAACCTTAACTATGGATTCCATGGAGGTACTACTTTTCCTCTCCCAGTGCACTTATCTGTTTTTCATGGTCAATTAACAACTTCTGCAAAGTTGTTTGTGAATAGATAATACCGTCATATAGGCATAACAGGAGATTAGAAATGAAAATTGCTAAAGAAGATTAGGTAAAATGTAAATGCTACAGGGAAAGTGTTAATGGCAGGTTCAGTATACAGATTTCAAAGTCAGTTTCAATAGTACATACGTTCAACAGGCTCCTTTCGTGATTGATGTCAATGGAAATAAAAGATTCATTTGTCTTGTCTGTAGGTGACCAAGTTCTGGCAAGGTCTAAACTCCATTGAAGAAGTTCAGCATAATTTGATTGCTCCAAGTGTGCTTGAATTACTGCACCAAGGAATTGGTTTAAACACTACTCAACCCCCTTCAAGGTCTTCATCATCATCCTCTATAAATTCAACTGAGAAGACAATTTTTGAGTGGGCAATTAAGCAGTTAGATATGGATGTGGAAAGTCTGAAGAAAAGCTGCACTATTCTTGAAATCAACCCATTAAAATCGAAGAATAGGCAAAGCGGGGTTTTGATTAGTAAAAATGGTGACAATACGATTCACGTACATAGAAAGGGAGGTCCAGAAGTGATAATTCCAATGTGTTCTCATTATTATGAGAGTACTGGAAATGTAAAAGTGATGAACAAAGGTTCCTTGGCTTTATCTGAGCAAATTCTTGCAGGCATGGCAGAAAATGGCTTCAGATATATAGCTTTTGCACACGGGAAAACATCAATAAGAGATTATTTCACCTTCTCTCGACAGCAGCTGATTCTATTAGGCCTTGTCGGATTGACAAATTAGCGTCGAAGTGGAACAAGGGGAACAGTGGAAGATTGCCGTAGAGCTGGAATCAACGTCAAATTGATCACCGGAGATAACAAAGTAACTGCCACAATCATGGCTACTAAGTGTTGAATAATTAAGCCCGATTACCAGCCTGGTGAAGTGATAGATGGTGAGGAATTCAGGAAGTTTAGCTCAGAAGAGCTAATGGCGAAAATTGAAAATATCTGCGTGCTGCCAAGAGCCACTCCTGATGACAAGTTACTTATGGTCCAATCTTTGAAGCAGAAAGGCCATGTGGTTGCATTCATTGGACGAGGCATTGGAGATGCACAAGCCCTTAGAGAAGCAAATGTAGGACTTTGTTTTGGAACCCAAGGGGCAGAAATTGTCAAAGCATGCTCAGCCATTGTCATGTCATGCAAAGATTTTCCTTTCATCATTGATATTTTGACATGCGGTCGGGGAATATACGACAGTGTCCAGATTTATACTCAGTTTTTGCTCATTGCAAGTTTTGTGCTTTGGTGATTGACTTTGTGATGGCTGTTTCATCTAGTGAACCCCCTGGTTTGAGTGCTATGGTAGCTGTTTCAACAGGAAAAATTCCATTTCCAGTATTTCAACTTTTGTGGATGAAACTGATTGCTGGTACTTTAGCAGTTCTTGCACTCAATATAGAGAAGCCATCTCAAGATGTTATGCGGAGGCCACCAAGAAACTTGAAAGAGCCACTAATCACAGCCCAAATGCGTGAAAAAATTGGGGCTCAAGCTTTATATCAGATAGCCATCTTTCTGGTTATACATTTCAAAGGTAAATCATTATTTAATGTAAATGATAAGGAAAAGGATTCTTTGGTCCTTAGTACATACATTCTCTGTCAAGACTTCAACAATCAACATATTCAATCCCAGGCTTTTGGAGAAGAACATTTTTGAGGAGATGCAAAAGAAAAAAACTTCTCTTGAGCTTCATCGGACTAATTATTTCCATTCAGTTTATAATGGTGGAACTTCTGAATGGGTTTTCAGGGACAGCCAGGCTAGGATTTGGCCAGTGGGGCTTGTGTATAGCCTTTTCTGCTGCACCTTCTATGGTCACTTGGTTTGTTAGGTGCATGCCTCCTCTGGGAAACTTTAAGTTGCCAATGATGAAGCCTAAAGTCGATTAGTCAAGTGCTCTATCTTTCATTATTCTCTAGTCAAAATACAGAATATGTAGATTGCTTTGAAATCTGTCTGCTGTTTTCTGTTTTCACATTTTGCTCAATCGAACTTTATGTGGTCAATGTTTAAGTGTAATATCAATTAGTTAAATTTCACTATCTTTCATTATTCTCTGGTCTTAGGTTTGTCGAGCAGCACAAACGTAAATTGGAAAATGTAAACTCAATAGAAAAACGAGAAGAACAACAAGATATGTTCGCCCCAATTAAG
>NC_036256.1:6934502-6972205 GCF_002742605.1 Olea europaea var. sylvestris | reverse complement strand
CGAGAAGAACAACAAGATATGTTCGCCCCAATTAAGTGTTAACATATTAGAGTGCATGACTCCAATGCACTATAAATCGTGACCAACTCCAAATTGTAATAAACAAAGCATTAAAGAGAATCTTTTATATAGGATGGCAAACGGAGGGGCTGTTAGTTTCTTAGCCAATCTGGGATTATAAACAATCCCTTTACAATTGGAAAATTAAGAATCATATTCTGATACACAAATACAATCACATTCTAGTTAATCAATATCAAGTGAAAATCTTAACAATCCCCATCTTGAAGTTTTTGATGTCGTATAGAGTTTCTTCCATATCTCTTCCATATCGAATGACATACTATGCTATAGTCATTCCTCTTCAACCTTCTTGATCTCACCATTTGAGAAAACTTTTGGTGTAATGAGATTTACCATACGGAACCATAAAAAATACAAGTACCACACAACATAAACACATAGGACAAAATAGATTTTCTTTTATTCTATCATCTGCACTGCTGCAATTTACATACCCTTTAAACTTTATCCCTCGTTACTTTGTTTAAAGATTGGCCCTAAAGTTGAAGTTCCTTAAGATATCTTAGGAACCACATAGTTACCAAATGTTAAAAGTCCAAGGGCGTTTTCATGTAAATACTAAGTATATTGGTTGCCTTGCAGGCCTTGTACATATCATATTGTACATCACTGTACCTTCATCATTAGAGTATGGACCTATTTCATGTGGTCTATTTCTTCTCGAGTTGAAGGAGATCTTTACTAAGGTAAAATGACCTGCTAAAGTTATTGAAGTCACTTTAGTTTCAGTCATCTAATAGTTAGTAAACACTTTTTTGTGATAAGAATATTGTTTCAATACAAAAACTGTGTATTCCATTCCTTAGAATGTCAATACCAAGTATTTTTTTTAGCATTAACTATGTCCATTTTCTCAATTTAGTTATTTGAATTTTTCTTAATTCCATTTATTTCATGCATATTACGACTTATAAATATTGTATCGTCATCATATAGTAAGAAGTATTTAAAAAAGAAATGTTTTTCCTACTTGTTTTGAAATATAAAGCACGCCATAATTACTTCTTTTGAAGCCTATTAGTTGAACAAATGAGCTAATAAACCTTTTAAACTATTTCTCAGTAGAGTTTTTTAAACCAAATCATTTTCTTTAGAAGACAAATAGAATCAGAGTCGCTTTCCTTCACAAAACTTTCAAGTTGACATAAAAAGATATTTTCTTCAAGCTCACCATCTAAAATGGCAGTTTTTACATCCAATTGCTCAAGTTACCGATCAAACTGAGCCACAAGTGCTAGCATTATTTTATTTATTAGTATATTTAACTACTACAAGGAAAATTCATTGTAGTAAATCCCTTATTTTTGTATGTAAAATGTACTTGCATGCTTATAACCGAATTCTAAGAAGTGAAACTTACTTGAAATCACAAAAATGAGGTTAAATAACTTACCTTTCTTTTGCTTCCTTCCTATCCTGCTTTGTACTCACTTTCTGGTTAGAAATTCGATCACATGGGAAGGAGTTTTATAGCCACAATCCAAAAGCCTAATTTAAGATGTTATACTCCTAAATCAAGTCATTGCCTTTACGTGTTTCTCATTATTTTCTTCACACGAATTCTAAATTTATTTTTTATATGATATGGGTACAATGGAGGTTGTACATGGAAGTTGTGGGTTGTGGAAGGTTGAGTTTCAAATTCAATTTCAAACTCCTCCCTCCCATTTCCATTCAATTCGAGTCGACTCAATGCACATAGGGGACCCGTTTATTCCAACAATTTAATTTAAGAGTACACAACACTATAAATGTGTTAGGGATAAATAATAGCTCTACAAGAGGAAATATAATTCTCGGTATACCTCAAACGTATGTCGTAACACCAGTTCAAGTATTTCTTACCCCCCTTAATTAATCAATGAAAATAATCAACTTTATCATTTATATTATATTCACAATTGTGTTGCAAAACTGAAATATTAAATACAATTGTCTAGTCGATGAATACAAACTAGGGTGTTAGATAGAATAGGAGTTCTCCATATATTTATTCATTTAGGCAATCTCAATCGAGAACTTCGACTGGCTATTAAATAGATTTAACGAATAGTAAAATAGATTTTGATTAGTTTTTGAAATCTCATCTTCATATCTCATCAAAGCGACTAGATCATATACACAATACGATTGATGTATCTCTTCTCAACACACCTAAAATTGTCTAAGACGATTGTTTGTGCAAGTAAATCAACTCAACCAGGTTGACATACTTTGTGTGTGTATATTAAATGGTAATCTTATAATTATAACAAAAGGTTCTCTTAACATATAAACTCACAAACATTGTTCATTAATGGACATATTAAAGAAGTCTACATAGTACATAATTCAGATTCTATGCAATCCCAGAAATTTAACATGATTTACAGAGGCATCTCTAGAGATAGGTTTAATAAATGGATCAAAAACCATTTGGTGTGTAGAAACATATTGCAAACTTACTTCTTTCTTCTATGATATCTCTTACAAAATTATATTTTGTGTCAATGGATTAGCAGCATTTTGTTTTGTTGTGATACTTGGGATCATTTGTATAAGCAATAGCTGCTTGACTATTGCAATAAATCAATATAGGTCCCAAGTCACCATTAAGGACTCTTAGCTAAACAGCTTACTATATTGCTAAAATATATGCTACAAATTCTACTTCCATTATGGACAAGAAAATGCATGTGTGTTTCTTGATACTCCTAAAGATGGCATCATGATTAAGCAAGAATCCATATCTTGAAGTTAATTTGTGCTCATCTATGTCTCCACCCTAATCGGCGTCAACCTATGCTTCTAAGAACAAATCTAATGTGAACTACGTAGCAGCGTTGACTACAAAACTCATAATGAGATTGTTCCAAAAACCCAGAAAAGCCTAATTAAAGGTTTAGAGTTTGATCCCCAAATTAATGAACCAAAAAACCCAGCAAAAGCGTTGCTTGAAAGACCCCTTGATTACACAATACAAGACCCACACCCGAATTGTAGAACGCCACAAGAATTATGATTCTTGATAAGTTCAAATTGTTCGACGAAGAATAGAAGAAGAAAGCAATATGCCTTTCAATTTAATTCACTTAATAATAATGTCTTGTAAACTTACAATTGAAAGTAGTAACCTATATTTATACTAAGCTCAAAATCTAGCAAAAATTCGTGAAAACATAAGTCAAAGATTACAAGAATCTTGCTAAAACTAAAAATCTAATAAAATAAGGAAAATTCAGAATATGGAAAATTTTGACCAAATTTTGATCTATGTGGCTGCATAGAGTATTTCTATGAGGTCATATAGAAGAAATGGTCGGTGCAGAAAAATTCCCTGCATGCCTTCATGCGACCACAAGGCATGAATAACTATGTGGTCGAATAGTTGTTCCCAGCAGCTCCTTCTTCATTCGCTTGTATCGCATTGATCCATTTCACTTCGGCGCTTGACCCGAACACGAAAGTTGCCTCGGTTTGTGTCCAAAACATTGTTCCATCAATAGTTGATTAAACTAGAAACCCATCGCTTGTTTCACTCGCTTTGCCCTCGATCGTGTCATTTGTCCGATTTGATCATAGTGTTGCAATTCAATGGCACATGCAATTTCACTATTTAACCCATTCAAGAATCATGCCATAGTAGCTTCCCGATCCTCCACCACGTTCACCCTAATCATAAGCATCTACATCTCCTTATGGTAATCCTCTATGCTCTTTGGCCCTTGATACGAGCTTTGTAACCTTTGATGGATTTCCCTATAATAGTGATTGGGAACAAACCGTTTTCTCATTAATGTCTTCAACTCATTCCAAGTGCTAATTGGTCTCCCCCATGTCTACGCTGTGAAGTAACCACCTGATCCCACCAAGATATTACATAGTCAATAAATTTGAGAACCGTTAATTTCACCTTTTTCTCTTTCGAATAGCTATGACACTCAAAAATCAATTCAACCTTCCTCTCCCATTCTAAGTATGCCACGGGGTCACTTCTCCCCTTAAATTGCGGTATCACCATTTTAATACTTTCCAAATTGCCATCTACCTCATCTCCAATATTATTCCTACCCCAACTTTCTATCCTATCAACTCTAGTGCTTGTTCATCCCAAATCAACGTCATTAACCTCATAATCATCTATATCACTATCATACTCCTCATGCTTTACCTTCCTAGGTTCTCATCTAGCTGGTCCCCTAGCATTCGACACCTCTACTGGTTGCCTTTTACTAAGATTAACAATTGTCGGACCTATTTGTGCCATCCAAGCTGCCTGCGTATCCACTTTTTCCTTTAAATCCCCAAGTATCCTTTCAAAATGCAGTATCATATCATCTGAAGAATTGTTGGGATTGTTGTATCGCTTGAATTAGAATCTTCTCTTTCAGACATCCTAAAACTAAAAAATTTCTGCCTCACCGTTTTTCACTCAAAAACCACACAATTTTTGGCTTTTCCATGTATTAAACTCACCTCTGTGCCTTTTACCACTCGGTGCTTTCTTCCAAGCGCTTCAAGGAACAATAGTGACCTAGAAGAATTTTTAAAAAAAATGGTGGAATTCTAAATCGAATGTAAATCCAAGATTGTGAAACAAAAAGGACTCGAAGAATTTAATGGTACTAAGACTTCAAAGTAATTGACTTGACTTGAAAATTAACTCGAAAATTGAAATAAAATATGTTGGCAGAAAATTGAACAAAGGAAGAATAACTATATAACTTTTTTTTTGTCTCCCGACTTTTTTTCTACCCCTTTTTTGGCCTTTTTCTGTTTCTTTCTTTTCTTTTTTTCTTTTTTGACACAAAAAAATAACAAGAGTTAAACTACCAACGAATTGAACAAAAGTGGTCTTGGATGCCCAAAAAACCTTTGGAAGAATTTGACGATAATTTAACGGCTCAAACAAAGGAAAAGACAGGAACGATAAAAACAAAATTGGAGACTCGAAAAACAATGAACACGAAAAACGCATCAAAGAGAAAATAACAAAAAAGAGGAAAACAAAAACACTAGACTTAACGAAAGAAAAATAAAGGATATAACTTGTTAATTGGGAGCCCGTGATCTAATACCAACTAATGCGAACCACATAGTAGCATTGACTACAAAACCCACAACAAGATTGTTCCAAATACCCAGAAAATCCTAATTAAAGGTTTAGAGTTTGAACCCCAAATTAATGAACCAAAAAATCTAGTAAGAGCGTTACTTGAAGGACCCCTTGACTATACAATCCAAGACCCACACCCGAATTGTAGAATGCCACAAGAATTATGATTCTTGATAAGTTCAAATTGTTCTATGAAGAACGGAAGAAGAAAGCAAAATGCCTTTCAATTTAATTCAGTCAATAATAATGTCTTGTAAACTTACAATTGAAAGAAATAACATATACGTGAAAATTTAGGTCAAAGATTACAAGAATCTTGCTAAAATTAAAAATCTAACAAAAGAAGGAAAATTCGAAAAAAGGAATTTTTTTTTACCAAATTTTGATCTATGGGGCCGCATAGAGTATTTCTATCTAGTCGTATAGAAGAAAAGGTCACTGCCAAAATATTTCCTGCACACCTTCATGTGACCCCAACGCATGAATAACTATGCAGTCGCATAGTTCTTCAGACAACTCCTTCTTCATATGCTTGTATCGCATTGATCCATTTTACTTTGAGTGTCGACCTAAACACAAAAGTTGCCTCGTTTTGCATCTCGAACATTGTTTCATCAATAGTTGATTGAACTAGCAACCCCATCGCTTGTTTTACTCACTTCGCCCTCAATCGCGTCATCAATCTGCCTTCGATTATCAACAGGTCTCGTTCTACACTTGCCTTCTTCGGGCTCAACTCCTAGATCACATCAAAATCATTCCCTTGATAGCACAGGAATAGCTAGCAGTATTCTTCTGGTACCATAATACCATCTTATCAGCTTTCCAATGTTGTTTTCAAAGATTAAATTGATACCTATTTTCCAAACCAATGGCATAATAAATGCTTGATGATACACATCATAACATACATCAAATTTTGAATAGTACTTTTGTGTGGTACTTTGGACATTCCTTCTTTTTCCTTGAGAGTCTTAGGACACATGTGAAGACTTAGAGTTTCGCCTTTCGATACAAAAATGTCGATAGGATTGCAATTCTCCATTTTGAAAGATTTAAGAAGTTATATATCGCTCTTATGATAGAACAAGAAGCCACTTCGAATGATCTATATGGATTTTAACATCTAATATGTAATCTTCTTTTCCATGTCCTTCATTTCAAATTTTGAGGGCAACCATTTCTTAATGGTTTTCAAATACTCTTTATCATTCATAACCAATAAGATATCATCTACAAAGAGAGATAAAATTACAAGTTTCTTATTCGACCTCTTCAAATAAATTCGTTGATCATAACAAAAGTGTATGATCTTTTCAAATAAAATCACCATAGATTGATCTTTTCAATTTACAAACTTTATTCTTTTGTCCTATTTTAATGAAATCTATTGGTTGTTGTGTGTAATCATATAATTCTCCATTGAGAAAAGCAATATTCACGTATAGTTGATGTAACTCTAAATCTAAATGTGCCGCTATGGCTAAGATTAGGCAAATTAAGTAAATCTCACTACTAGTTAGAAGGCCTCTTTATAATATATACCATCTTATTGAGTGTAGCTCTTTGCTACCAAGAGAATCTTATACCTTTCTATAGTCCCATCAGTTTTTTGTTTTATCTTGGAAACTCATTTGTTCCCAATAGCTCTTTTATTAGTTAAAAGATCAACCAACTCCCAGACTTGGATTTGATTTCATAGATTTTATCTCTTCTTCCATTACATTCTTCTGCTTTTCCTTTGCAGGCCATGATGTAGCTTCTTGTACTAATTTTGATTCTTCATCATCTTTTGGAGATAATAGGAAAACTTGCCCTTCAATCTTGAAATGATATTAAAGCATATTATTTCTAGTACTCTTACAAATTGAAAACTCCGATATGACTGTCACTTGGAGATAAATTGCTCCCAATTGGATTAACATGTGGAAATTTTTTCTCTTGCACCCCAGTTAATTTATCATATATAACTCTATCATCAAATTCAAACAAAGGTTCTCTCTTTTAATTTCTCCTTTGCTAGGAAATTTGTTCTCAAGAAATGTCACATCATGTAACTCTATCTCGGTTATAGTCCCATCCTAATTTTCAACTATGAGCACATACCCTTTGGATTGGTCTGAATATCTTATAAAAATACACTTCTTCACTCGCGAATCCAATTTCCCAGACTTCCTTAAGGAATCATGGATATAGGGAATCTATCTGTCCGAAGCTGATATGGTGTAGTAGATATTGTTTACATCCTATTCATTCATAGTCAAAGTCAAGAAAATTATTTAGTCAAAGTCCAAAGTTCAATTGGTCGAAATCAAAGTCATTTAAGGACTTAAGTTAAATAAATGATTTTCGTGGGACTTAAATTGTAATTACAAACACATGAGGGCTAACAATGATACAAAAAGGAATCTAGGGATTTCGTTTCTGTTATTGAAAATATAAAGATGAAATGTTATGTTATATAAAGATTGGTGACTTGACATGCAATTATTCATAGTCATCCACAAAATTTAAGCATATCGATTCATTTATTCTTATCATTTTTGGGGACAAACACAAGAAGAGAAAGGAAGAAGAAAAAAGAAGAAAGAAAAAGAAAAAAAGAAGAAGAAGTGGGTTTTCAAGCTTGGGTTCTCCATTTTTTCGATTTCTCCATTGATTTATAGAGGTAGGTGTAAGTATGTCGAATTATTTTTGGGTCTATGGAAAAATTTCTCAAAATTGAGGTTTAGCAAAAATTAATATTTATTGATACATGTCTGATTTTGGTATATTTTTTTAAGTCATTTTCTTCAATTTTCATACAAAATTATAATCTCACTACTACTTTTGAAATTCTACCTTGGAAAGTGCCATTTTTATCAAAGGTTTTGGAGACAGTTTTCCATATACAAAAACTAGTGATAGAGTTTAATACTCTGGAATTTTAGTGCCGTTTTTATCAAACGTTTGTTTTCTCATATACAAGTTTGAATGAAACTAAAGGATAAATATTGAAATCTAGGTATTGGATTAAATCATTTATAGGGGTTGTATATGTATAAGGTAGTGATTTAATTGATTTGATCATGTATGGTGACTTGTTGGTAGATAATTAAAGAGTGGAAAATTTAGAGATTTAGAGACGCAAAAATAGATATAGAAGTTGAGGAATTACGTGGTGAACTTGCATTAATTTACTTGTCATGTTTTAATTTGAGTTATTATTCCATTATTCAGGCAGTGAGGTAAAAGTCTGAAAATGCTCATCAATATAACCAGATGACTATCCATAGATCTATGAGTACAAAAACTTATATAATTTCAAATATTGATAAGGTACATAAACCATTATATTACGTGCACTTATGAGAATTATTTGTTCAGTTACATGATAAACATGAAAAGATTCTTTCGCTGTGATATATGTCGAATTCATAAATTGTATAAGGATTAAATATGAATTGGAATGTTAGACATGTTATATTGAGATCGACCAGAAAAGTATATGTGATTATATACTTTTTCTAGTTCATATAGTGGCTTGATTGTGTTCTATTCTACACGGAGGGGTCTTGACTGTGTACATAGAGTTCATAGAAGGGCTCTAATTGTGTTCTAAAATTGATTGTTAGAGGTTTTTCAGACCTGCATTCATTCATGAAAGGGGCCAAAGGCATGTGGCGAAAGTGCTTTGCCCAAGAGGCAGATTACAAATTTCGGTCAGAAGGTACATTTTTGGTGGACTACAATTAATGTGATGAAATAATGATATGGTTTTGAGTTGATAATTATTTGATGACTATGAGATGATATTTTTCAGCATTATGAAGTGTCTCACATCTTGATTGCTAGTACATGGTGCTATACTTTGGACCGTTAAATGATATGAACTCGATATTCAATAAATACGTATAAATGAGAAAGTAGAACTATTTCCAAAAAATTTCACTTGATCAGTTATAAACTAATATATATATATATATATATATATATATTTTTTTTTTTTTTTTTTTTTCATTTTTTTTTTTTTTATTGTTTACAACTTTTCTTGAGGTAGCAATTGGTTCTTGAAAGCTTGATGATTTTAGATTTATAGCCATACAACATATTGAGTTATATTCTTCATTTTGATAAAGCACAAAGTAATTATTTTGGGCCCATTACATTATTTTTTCATAAGCATTTGATTTTGGCACATATTTAAATATTAACTCATAGTCAGCTTTAATGACAGATCTGGTATCTAGTTAACATCTACCATCAACGAACATTACGTTTTGGGTCCACTTGGGAGATTTGGGATGGTTCATGTTAGATACCAATTTATACAGAATCTATTCACGATTATAGGTCGAAGTTAGCAAAGCATCTCCCCAGTAGGAGATAGGCAAGTTAGCCTGTACTATCATGGATCTTACCATTTCTAGCAACATTTCATTCCTACTCTCAATAGCACCATTTTGTTGTGATGTGTTGGGAATAATTATCTGCCTAATAATTCACTTGTCATCACATAGTTCTTTTAACTCTTTCAATCGATATTCAGGCTCTGGTCAACTCTTAAGACTTTTTTACCTTTCTATCTATTTTATTTTCTACCACAATAACATCTAATTGTTCTAGTGCCTTTAACTTATGAGAAATCAAATAGGCATAACTATACTAAGTGAAACCATCTATAAAAGTAATGACATAATAGGCTCTATGTCTTGTCCTCACATTCATAGGGCCACATATATCTGAATGGGCTAACTATAATGGAAGTTCGGCTCTTAAAGCTTTATCAAATGTTTTCATATTTTTTTTTTTAGGCAATGTTTAGAAGTAACTAATGGCTACTAATAATGCTGTAGAATATGAGGCCCTACTATCTGCACTTAGACTGGCCAATGGAATGCAAGTAAAGAGGGTAATTATCAACAATGACTCTCAGCAAGTTAATGGCAATTTTGCAGCCAGTGACAAAAGCATGGCCACATAATTGAAGTTTGTGATGGACTTTGTTCCATCCTTTAAAAGGTTTGAGTTACCACAAATTCCAATCATGGGAAATGCTCATGTCGACGCTCTCCTAAGTTAGCAAGCTGCAAAAATTCTAAACTACTCACTATGGTACCTATAGACCACCTCTCTAGACTATCCATTTCTAGAGGAAAAAGAATGATGCAGGTCAAAAACACTTCTCCGTGGATGTGACCTATCATAGCATTCCTAAAAGATTAGGCCCTATCCACTGACAAAGAGGGAGCACAAGAGATCAGAAGACTCCAATGCATAGGTGGTGAGCAGCCCACCTAGCTCTCCAAAAAATTCATAAAGGGTTGGTGGCAACCATTTATGAGGGTGAGCTCTGGCATAAAAGGTATTAAGGTAGGGATACTACTTGCCTACATTTAAAAAGAATGCACAACAACTTGTGAAGAGATGTGACAAGTGTCAACTCTTCTCGATGGTACAAAGAACCTTTCTAGGAGCTAAGTAGTGTCTCCAGCCCTTGGCTATTCACCAAGTAGGGAACTAACCTCATAAGACCCCTAACTAAGGGAAAAGGCAGTGCCAGCTTCGCTATCATCACTATTGACTATTTCACTAAGTGAGTAGAAGCAGAGCCCCTGGTTAAAATAACTAAAGCAAACACTTCCAAGTTTTTGTGGAAAAATGTTACTTATCGATTTGGCACTCTCCAATCAATCGTATCTGACAATGGGCGATAGTTTGATAATAAGAAAATTAAAGATTTATGCGATGTACTCGGAATCAAAGCACTTCTCCATCCCCACCATTCTCAAGCCAATGGGTAGGTGGACGCCATCAACAAGACCGTCAAGTACACCCTCGATGGAAGTTTTATGCCTCCAAAGGGGCATGGGTGGACAAGCTATCTTAGGTCTTATAGGCTATCCAAATTATTAGCAAGACTATAATAGGAGAAACTTATTTCTACATGGATTATGGAGCATTAGCTATGAGCTCGATTGAGATAGGTCTACCCTCTCTTCATCACTTATAATTCAATTAAATATCCAATGACGAGTTAAGAAGGTGCGAGCTCGATTTCCTCGATCAATAGATGGTCTATTAAAAATAAAATTAGCTGTTTACTACAAAAATGACTTTGTACTACAATTCTAAAGGCCATGAAGAGGTCATCCATGTAAACGACCTTGTCCTGCAAAGGGTATTCCTTTCCTCCAACAAACTAAGGATAGGTACTCTTAGTCCCAACTGAAAGGGTCCCTAACGTATCAAAGAAGAACTTCGACTTGGAACCTATAAGATTTAACATTTGGATGGAAAGACATAGTCTCATCCTTGGAATGTAGAACATGTAAGTAGATACTGTCAATAGAGACGTGTGCAAAAACTGTTAATCTATGTATAATTTGTGAAATTCAATGAAAAAAATCCTTATTTAATTCTTCTTAAAAGAAAAATGTCTTCCATTGATGAAACTCATGGGAGAAGCCTTTGCTTGATGAACCATCCACCAGGTAGGGAAGCGTGGACATTTCAATAAAGAGCTGGATCTCAAAAGGGGCTATCTCTCTATTTATCAAAGTGGATAGCACACTTCTCCTAGTGACAAAAGTCGTAGGGATAGCCTCTGTATAGATGGACCGTCCAACCCTATACCAAGGAAAGATGAAGTCAAACAATATGTAAAGTATTGACACTTAATAAACTTAGATTAAAAGAAGTCTTAATGAAGATTAAGGCACTTGGGAAGCAATAACGTGTCGAAAGGCATTAATATAAATGAAATTCAGCAAAGTAACACAAATGTAAGAAGAATTTTCGTTCATTAAAATTCGTAATTACATAGGGACCGAAGTCATGTACATTGAAAATAGGAAAATAAAAATCCTAACAAGCTAAGTAGGTGGAAGAGGAGGATGAACACCAACAAATGAATGATGGCATTGGGACCTACTGCTACAGAAGTTACATTATCCCAACCTCATCATCTTCGAGTTCCATTAAATAGCTATCCTTCGTTAGAGTTTGAGGCTCTCCTCGTTCTCCCTACTCTAAGAATTCCGACCTTAACTCAATGGTGTTGAAAGTTGAGTGCACCTCAATCCATTCCATGCACCACGGTGTAGGTAAACTTCCTTTAGTATATCTAGCGAAGCTCTAATATTTCCCTGTCAAGTGAAAATTGGCTCTATACTGTTTCACATTATCCTTGCTAGTAGATTGTGCTTCCCCTGACACATTCTACCTCTTTAGTGAGACTAGCAACTCTGGAGTTAAGCTCCCCTACCTACTGATTTAATATAGCATTCTCCTTATTCAACCTCTCCAAGGCCTCAGTAGTCAATTTTTTATATGCATCAAAAGTCTCTTATTGCTTAGTCAAAGAAGCCACTTCACTCTAGACAAGTGGACTTCCTTCTTTAAATTCTCAATCTCTACTAAGCAAAGACCTGCTTCACAGAATCTTCATCTTTTAGCTTTTTAATGGCCTCAGCATTGGCTTTGGCTTGGGAGGTCTTATTTAAAAACTCTTTATTTTTCTTTTGAAGGTTTTATAGAGGACATCAACCTCTATGGTGATTATAAGCGCCCTCTCTGTTTAGCTTACCATTGTAGCAAAAATATTAGTCCAATAACTGGACTCGACGAAGGTCTTCCATCTATCCATCAGTACTTTTGGAATGTAGCAGTAGCCGTTTAGACCTCCGTAGGTAGCGTAGATATTTCTTCCGGAGCTAGTTCATCTCTCTTCTTCAACAATGAGAGCTTCATCCAGGGAGGCACCACATTTGAAGCAGTTGAAGTATCGTTTGACACCTCCAATTGTTTGAAGACTTCTGCCTTGGAGGCTTGATTGAAGATGGCCTTTTTTGCTCCCCCTCGCTACAGTAATAGATGTTGCCATCAACTTATCCTTGTAAGACTTCAGATCGAAGACCCCTCTCCATGGTGGAAGAGAATGAAAATTTCTTCTTCGGAACCTCCCCCACCTAACTCTTACCATTCTCCTTTAAAGAGGATCGTCCCTCACCTTCAAGGTCTGCATCTTCCTTACTGATCCTCTCTACTTTATCTCTCACCTTCTTAATAGCAACAGTTGAGAGCTTGGCCTTCTTCCTAGCCTTGGAACTTGCTGCTACAATGGAAGCCATGTTATGGGCTGAGTACTTCATCTTTTCAAAATTTTCAGTAGATGAGAAAAATGCCCTAGTCAGTATGAATGGTACTCGACAAACGGTAAGGAAAATTTCTCAAGTGTTACCTCTTCAGGCTATTAGTCCGAATTCCTCAAAAAATTGTCCAGCGATGATCGAATGTTAGAACTCCCAAAAAGATGGAGGATGAAGATAGATGTCATCTACAACACTAAACTCCTCTTAGGTCAATTCAAAGCGATTGATCGATCCTACAACATACACAAAGGTCAGAATCAATTCATTGTAAAATAAAGTCAACTAAGGATGGGACACTCCCGAGGTTCGAAGTATGTTTTTGGAATTATCACGTGAAGGACTTTGTCAGCCTCACACGTATGCCACTACTTTCTCACCTAGAACTAGGTCTTCTTCCATCCTTTGATGGATAAGAGAAAGCTTATGCCAAATAGAGAGTGTGCCCCCCAGCAGACACAAGGAGTAGCAGCCCTTGGAGTCTTCTTTTCCTATGATCTTAGGTTAGAAAATGGATTAGAAGACGAGGAGGGACATGTCATCAATAGGGAGGTCTTATTCTACTGGAAGTAGCCCCAACTAGTTGTGCCTAAGCATTAGAGACAAGCTAGGTAGGGCTAGCCCATATAAATCTAAGCATAGCTCTAAAGAAGGGACGAAGAGGCAGGCGAAGTCTCCCTTCAGAAGTCTCACCATACGTAGTCATCACAAATCATCTTGCCTTCCTTATCTAAAAAAGGAGATCGATATGTCTAGTAAGCAAACCTCATGTATATAATACGTTTTCTGATGTACATTTGAATTACTTTAAAATAAATACATTTTTCCAATGTGTATCCCATTTTCTTCAATTTCTTTAAAAGCTTTAACTTTAATATCATGGGCTTACTTGGTGTATTGTCTAACCATTCAAAATATAGTGGGTTATTGTTATTTGGAACCCAATTTATTCTACCTGTAGTATTGCAAAGTGATCAGTATTAAACATTAAACCTCATTATTAAGCATTGGTCAAGTGTGTCGGTCCACCACCCCCCATTTTCCAATCTCACCTTTCAGCGCATAGGTATTACCTCTTAACAAAAACGTTCAGGACACATATTTTTAAAATATTTTTTTATTGATTGACATTTGAACAATTTTTATGTTTTGAAATTTCATGTATGCTTATGGGTGCATTGGCATTTATGAATATTTCATGATCAAGTATCATGTTCACATAATGACAACTTAAGTAACACATTTATACATTTAATCATATGACGTACACATGAAAATACAAGAAGGTTTACTTACGTTGAGTCCGAGTAAATTTATTTTTTGAATGATAAGTGGAGATGTTCTTAACTACCCATAAAGTAAAACAATAATACTATTTGCAGTCACTTACGCCCTATGTGGCATATATGTGGCGATTAATGATTTGAAGTATTAATGTTTTAGTTTTTCACTGCCTCATGCATCAGTTCACTAACCGTCATGTAGGACAACTATGGTAGTAAGGGACCGCAAATAACATTATTTAGAAATAGATGTGCCCAAAATCCTAATTCATTACCATTAATTTAGAAATTTTGTCAAAATGCACTCTTTAAATATGAACCTAAAACATTATTCTATTAAATTAGTTTTGCATATTAATTTTTATAAAACCCTTAATGTAAACAAAATTATTAAGATTCATAAAATTATAATTAGAATTCATTGTAAAAGGACATCATAAATTCGTTACACACAAACTAATTAATAACTATTAAACTAATAATTCATTCAAGAAAATTATAAAAAGAACATATACATACAAACTGCAACATAGATTCACGATTGGGTACATATAGACCCTGTTTAGTTTTTATTATCCAAAAAATATTTTTTAACAAGCTCGTTTTCAACCATACATATTTACAATAAAATATTTTGAACGTAAATTCATTTTTTTTAACAATATATTCTTCAAAAATTCATTTTTATAAAACTCATTTTCATTAAAAAAAAAATGGACCTGAAACGTAGGTATAATATATATGCACGCAAGTCTATATATATAGGGACATATACATTTACATATAGCTACCTACATAAAAATACCCACACAGCCCACACAGGCCTACATATATACACACATACACATATACATATAATGCACACATAGATATAGTTATAAAACACGACTGACTCGAACCCTTAACCAGGCCATGCACAATATTTAGATTGAAATACTAGTGACTCAGTGAAAAACGGAGTCTGACCGAGTTAACTGGTGATTTTTATATTAAAAGCTAGCGGTTAACCAGTTTGACCAATTTTCAAAATTATCTTTGAAATTTTTGGATCCAAGACTTTAACCTTGGACCTTAAGGTTAGATGAAGAGCACTTAGCCACTAGAATGTAATATTTTTTTTTTATTTTTTATTTTTTGGTGCAATTATATATATAATGAATCAGTTGTTCCAACACTTGAATTTATTTTATACACTTATTAATTTACAAGGTATGGAAAGATTAATTTTAATTAAGATGAATTGAATATGTCAGAAAATAATTTTTAAATATATAATAAAATTGTAAATATAGTAGTATTTATAAATGACTTTTATATCCTTGCAACCCTAATCATTAAGACTGTTGCGCCCCTTCCAGTCAAATTCATATGAGGTTTTGGTTCTCATTATAATACACACAAATTTATTGATATATTTGTTTTTCTCTCTTTTTCTCGTTAGTTTATAACACGTTATCAGTACGATTCTTTCAAAATCAGAGTAAATTAGTTAGAAGATCGTAATTTTTTATAATCACAACCATTTGTCACGTGTTTCAAAATTAATTTGGTGACATGTGAATTTTTTCGATGCATATATGCATCAAAAGGAGTTGCTTCTTCTTCTCTACTTTTCATTTGTATGCATACTAGTTCTAATTCATGTTTGTATGTGTAATCTATACATAAATTAAGTCATAGTTTATAAAGTAAATTCATGCTTTAGCATCAATTCATGCCTTTTGATTCATACACAATTAGTTCTGCCACATATTATTCATGTCTTAATTCTACCTTTTGATTCTATCATTTATTAGTTTTACCTTTAATTTTACCTTGAATTTCTGTATATGTGAAATTCACATGCATATTTGATATTCTTAGCATATTGGTAAAAGATTTAGTCAATTTTGTTAACTTCTGTATATAAAGATTCTTTTTCATAATGCATGTTAAGTAATTATTTTGTATATAAATTCATATCCTATCTGTTTGGTAATTAATTTTTATTTCATGCCTTGTTTGTATAATAATTAATATTTTTAGCCTGATTAAATATTTTTAGTTGATCCTTTATAAACTCTAAATTAAAAATTCATCATGTTGTTTCAGAAAAATATTATTTTTTTCCTAAAAAACATGAATTATCATTTTTAATATTTCAGGATAATATTGAGATATTACTTTTGAAGAAGCAATAGTAAAAACATCCTCTCTAAGTAGCACATTATAATTCTCACTAACATTCTAATTAAATTTCATTTGCTCCCAAAGAGCATAATTAAATATGATCTATTCTTCTATAATTTTTAATATTCCAGAACAATATTGATATTTTGCTCTTGAAGAAGCGATAGTAAAAATATAATGTGTTCTCGAAGAAACACGTGCTTTGAAGAATACATTATTTTGAATTCGTGTTTATCCTTGAAGGAAAACATATAATTCATGTCATATTGACATTGTTTAGTGCCTTTTTGATTGAATATTATACAAGTATATATTGTGTAATTATATTCTTTGAAATTAAATAATTGAATTATATCTTATATATGAAACTGGAGTTCAATTTGATTTTGTCATTTGGCAAAACTAGCTGGACCACCATTATATCAATAATGATGCGAAATTAAAAGTTCAATTTGATATTCAATGAAACTTTTAAATCCAATGAATTTCTATCTTTTATTTATTCTCCTTATCAACAATTGATCCTTAAATATCACTTGCAAACATAAGGATTGAATTCCCAATATTTCTTAAAATTATATAGGGTGACAAAAGGGTCCCATCATTTTCCACGTAGACCATCTACATATTATTTGTATCTAATAGATTTGACACAAATACTAGATGATTGCATGATATTCGTAACTTGAAGTTTGTGAAATTATTGCTCAAATTATGAGCAGAATTTTCAGATTACACAATCAAGAGATTGCCTTGCTAATGCTATTGATGCCAAATCTCAACCTTTTAATATATGTTGTGAAGATGTCAATAAACGGTTTAATACTATTGTTTGTTAAACGCCTTCAATTAATGTTGTTGAGAGCAAAGTATTTTCCATTTCTATTTAGGTAGTACTATTATGCGTCATACCAATATCATAGTTTGCTTTACCTATTGGATCATTATCTAAATCCTCACCAAAAATATTTCGAACCAAAAGTTCAAAAGATAATATATTTAGATGTATTTATTAATTAAAGAGATGAACAATATCTCACAACGAACTTTAAATGCTCTAATTCGAATTAATGTCTTGAATGAAAATTAGTTAATATTATATTTGATATATTTGTGACATGCCTTAAGCGTTCTAATGTAAAAATCTCCAAATGAAAGTGAACCGATTAGTAAAGATAGTCCAATTAAGGATGCATATGCTCTTGAAGAGTGTTCATACATAACAAAATGTAAAACTCCAGAAGAAGTTCAGGTATCCGATATGCTGAAAATTAAGATATCTCAATAAGTTATATCTTTATGAGAAAAGAAATAGAACCGAAAAAGAAGAAGTTGTCAACAAAACTTTGAACATAATGTACTACATCATATAGCGACGAATCAAAATAAATGTATCGAAATATATTGATTGAGTAATGATTGACCAAATAAAAAGGATACAATCCTAAATTGAATTTATTAGAGAAATCTAATGTTTTTTGACCTCCAATCCGAAAATCTAATGGCAGATACTTATGTAAAACGAAAATGAGAAAAATGAAGTCATAATATGTATTGCACGACTCTCAACACATTGAATTTCATAAAGATAGTGGTAGATAAAATCACGAGTCCATATCATGTTATTTTGACGATGCATGAAATTTTGAATACGTGATAGTCAACTCATCTAGAAGACTATTAATGTTATTTTTGAAGGATTTAATATGTTTGAAGTATAATTCAAGTGATATTATCATGAGAGAGAGAGTAAATATGCACTGTATTCTTTTTTCCTTGACCAAGATTTTGTTCCATTGGGTTTTCCTGGTAATGTTTTTAACATGACAATTTTTATAGCGTATTTAAAGAATAATACTTATTCCTTCATTTGGATTTTCCCATAGAGTTTTTTCTAAAAAGGCTTTAATGAAGAATATTCTTTGCGTGATGAATGTCCATAACATACAAGATATTTACCCTCAAAACATACTCCTATATATATAAGACTCACGAAGAGATCGGTAAGAGTTATTTTTCGAATCATCATATTACTACACTCATTAAATGTTGATAAATATTTTGTATGAAAACAGTGTTATTCGAAGATATTGATGTACAAGATATAATACTAAAGACATTGACATACAAAGCATGGATCTCTTAATACAAGCATTAAAATCAGGAGGAGTAGCTGTACTGTTTTTCCTTCAATAAAGTTTTGTTCCATTGGATTTTCTTAACAAGGTTTTAACGAGATAATCTTTTATTGCTTCAAATTATTTTTATTTTTTTTTATTTGTTGGCGTTTTTGTCATATCGGGCTTATGCCAAATAATATTTCAATGAGATAGTTATTGAGTAATTAATCATTCAAGGTAAAGTGTTGTAAAGGGGATTTGGCTTTCAATATCAATGTTTTGAAAGCCGACCCGAAAAAGGTAAAGGGTCAAGAGTCAAAGGGTTCAACCAGGATTGAACCGGAGTCGAACTTGAGATAAAAAAATATATATATTTATAAATTGTTTAATTTTATTTTGACAACAATATAAATAAATTTGCTTACCATCAATTCAAAATAAGTACAAATATGTCATGTGTATGTATTTTACAATATAAAATTTATTAGTTTGTAATTTGCTTGTTGAATAATTAGAAATTCATTCCAAATTTTATTGAATTCATAAAATAAAATAAAAAAGTTATTGCAACTGTGTGAAGAAAGTAAATTATATTATATCAATATAATATTAACTTTATTGAAGGTTTTCTTATGACCCATGAGCGTTAACTGTTAGGGAATTAGATAGGCTCATATTATGTTAAATTATTAATATAATTTTCAAAAGTCTTCAATCCCACATCGGAAGGTAAAGAATTGATGGACTGAAGAAGTTGCTATAAAGGTACTCCATGGGTGGGTGGAATGGGTTAATGTGATGTGGACATGTGTTGCAACTCTCAAGACACATTATTCCAAAAGATTGAGTAATTTTTTAATATTTTTTGAACCGGTCAAATCGGTAAAAACTAAGGCTGGTTTCCAATTTACTGGTTAATAAGCCGGTTTACCGGTTAGTTGACCGGTTATTATATAAGTGGTTAATAAGTTGCAAATGGACCGGATTTTGGTTCGGGTCTTGGTTTTTCCGGTTGAACCGGCTTGTCCGGTCCGATTTTAAAAACGTTGCTCAATATAGTACATACAAATTTGTTGGTTTCCCTCTAGTTTATAACAATTAATTCGAATAAATAATTTTAAAACTTTAATCGTCTCAGAAAAAATTATATGTTTAATAAATCTATATAATTTTTAAGCATTGACCTACTGGTTTGATCAGTAACCCTAGATCTAGGGCTAGTTCTAATGACTATGCACATACCTATTTATAAAATATACATGTACATTCATGCAACATAAATACATTGTGACTATAAAATACCCATGGACCTTTATGCGTGCACTCACACACAAATACTACTAACATATATGCACACAGACATCAATTTTTTACCAACTTATTATAAACATTTTTTAATTATTTCAATTGGAATATAATCATTACAAAATGAAAACAAACATCAATTTCGAAGTAATATAATAAAAATTTACTACCTCACAACAAATTTTCCATTTCCAGAATATAAAGTACGAATTTGTTCGTGAATATGATGGAGTCGACTTTCATATGTAAGGAGGTGAAGAAAAATAGTTCTTAATTTCTAACCTAATGACAATTCATTGGCTTAATTCGTGATAATTAATTTTAAGATTCCTAATTTATCATATTAACTTATTTGAATAATTTAATTAGTTTTATTGATTAAAAGCCCATTCTATTTTTCAAATTTTATTTTATACTAAATTACACTAAAATGTACTTATTAAGTAGGAAATATTCTAAAATTGACATTTAGTTTAATTTAAAAGTAAGACAAGTTAAAAGTACATGATAGAATTGATATATTGGATAAAATTTAACCTACGTTTGCTAAAACTATAAACATGTTACACTTAATTAAATTGGCATGTCGATTTTCTAGGACATCTAGTGCACATTCAAATGCAAGAACTATAGTTAGTCACAACAACCAAAAATAAAAAATAAAAAATAAAAAAAATTAAATTAAATTAATTGGGCAGTAAATGTAGCATCAATACATATATAATCCAGATAGTATGATAATTACGAGAACCAAGCATGTGGCGACACAGAATCAGATTACTCCAAGTTGAAAATGATTTGTCTGAGAGACTAGGAAAGGGTATCGAAGAGTTTCTAAGAGGAATTCAGATGTTTTTTCATGGAGCTATGAAGATATGGTGGGATCAATTCGAAGGTATCGTGATATGTCTTGAATACTGATCCCAAATTTCATCCTCATGAGCAAATGAGGATGCTCCTCAACCTAGAGAGATACGCAGCCACGTTGAAGAGGTTGACAAGTTAATATTAAATGACTTTATATTAGGAACCACATTATCCGGACTTTGGTGGCCAATCCAAATCCTCATACGAAAGTCCAAAGGTAATCTAAACTGGGCATGTCCCAAGGATATCTTCCTCATATCTTGCATTGATCAATTAATTGTTACGACAACAGGGTGTGCTATGGTCAGCTTCTTGGATGCTTATTCAGATTACAATGAGATCCCCTAGTATGAACCAAATGAAGAACATACCTCATTCATCATAGATCCAGATCTATATTGTTATAATGATACCTTTTGAATTGAAGAATGTTGGGTCACCTATCAGCAATTAGTGAGTTGAATCCGCTGATTACATCCAAAAAATTATGGAGTTATATGTAGATAATATGTTGGTGCAAATCTTGTAGGCAAGAAAGCACGAACTCACCTCGAAAAAGCATTTAACATTATTCGACACTATCAGATGAAGCTTAATCCCATGAAGTGTTCATTTAAGGCTGCCTCTGCAAGTTTTTGGAATTCATGGTTAACGAAAGAGAAATTGAAGCCAATCCAGAAAATATTAGGACTATTTAGAAATGAAATCTCCTCAAAATCTGAAGGAGGTGCAAAGTCAAACCAGAAGGATAGCAACCATAAGTCGCTTAGTCTTGAAGTCCACTTGTTTAAAATCATCAAGGAAAGGAAGAAACTCGAATGGATCCCAGAATGTGAAGAGGTCATCGTGGCCCTAAAGAAGCATTTCAATAAAGCTCATCATTGTCGAAACCAGTTCAATGAGAAGTCCAGTAAATCTAATTGTCTGACTTGGAAAGGGCCACTTGTGCTTTACTAGTTTAGGCAGAAGGAACGTAATAATTTCGAACCTACAATGTAAGTAAAGTTCTTATGTCGAGAAGAGATCATCAGACATGGAAATTTTGGCTCTTGCCTTAATTATAGCTTCTAGGAAATTTAGGCTATATTTCAAGTCCATATCATGGAGGTACTTAATCAATTATCTATTGTGGCAAGTTCTCCAAAAGCCTGACTTTTTAGGGAGGTTAACGAAATGGACAATTGAACTCAGTCAATTCGACATTCAGTCTTGACCGAGGACAACTATCAAGATTTGTGGCATTCACTGAGGGGCCTCTAGTTCCGACAGATGTTAAAGAACTTGAGTCAGCCAGGCATAAACAATGGAAATTGTTTGATATCTCATCCTGAAAGTCTGAATTGGGGTAAGGACGATACATATTGCTAATTCGGCCAGAGGTTCAATTTTCAAGCTCCAAATAATGTGCCAGAATATGATGCACTGATAGCTGGGATGTAATTAGTAAAGGAGATGATGACTCCCAGCTTGTAGTGAATCAAATGAGTGGTTGCATTGCAGCCAAGGACAAGAGCATGGCTCTTTATTTGAAACATTTCATGAATTTACTCTCAAATTTCAAAAAATGTAAAATTTTTCAAATCCCTCATGCATAGAACAATAATGCTGATGCTCTGTCCAAATTGACCAATAATAAGGATTCAGAACTGTTGAGGGTAGTTCCAATTGAGTACTTTCTCCCGAGGCTAAATATGAGATAATTATTATTTGTCAACAACCCAAGCGGATGAAAGATTTTTTAAATTACTTTATGAATCATAAGCTTCTAACCGATATGGTTGAGGCTCAAAAGATGAAGTTGGGAGCAATCTGTTCATATTAAGGAATGAAATCATGTAGAAAAAGAATTTCTCCATTCCCTAACCATAATGGACGAGTTATAAATCTATTGTGTGAGGTACGAGAATGAATTTGTTACAATAGTGAAGATGGATTATCAACGACACTAAAGATATTGAGGCAGAGGTATCACTGGCCAACTATGAATAAGGACTTTTTGGATCATGGTAGGCTATATGGCATGTGCCAAATGTTCTCTAACATATCTCGACTTCATCCCCAAGAACTAATCACAATAAGTAGTCAGCGGCTTTTTTTCTAGATGGAGCACAGACATGGTGGGTCCATTTTCTAGATGGAGCATAGTTGATATTGATTACTTTACAAAACGGTTTGAAGCAGAGTTAATTATAAGGATCTCAGATTCTAATACAACAAAGTTCATATGGAGAAGCATAGTATGCATATTCAGTATTCCATATTCTTTAGTTCCGGGCAATGGAAGACAATTTGACAATAAAAGTAGAAAGTATTATAAATATACACATAAACATGTACAATAGAGGATCCTTATTGTTGTGACCACACTTATAAAAAATATTGTAATTCATTCACTTCTTGGAAAATACTAAAGAAGATAAAAAGGTTTGAGGTAGAACAGAAATGAATATTAGGAAGGAATTTTTTGTAAAGCACCTTACTTGGGTATTTCCTAAACACCTATTCATGTTATAGTAACAATATCATTATCTTCTAGTTTGATACAAAAAATTACTCAAATCTGGGTTTTATTTTATATTCTTTTTGTGACGAATTTCCATTTCAAGTGTTCAGTGAAGGTAATAGCTAGTTCAACTCTTGCACTCATTATAAGAAATCACCTGATGATATTATGCAACAATTTTATTACACAAAAGAATGAATTGTTTACAAGTAAAAAATGATGAATGGACAATATGAAGATTGTTTATTGACTTCACTTTAATCACACTGAATTTTAACTAGAACACGCATGATTAATTTATAGTTTCTGAAGATTGATTTCAAATTATTACTAATCTAGCTAAGTTAAGCATGCACGAATATTTTTAGAGTAACATTCAATCATGTATAGCACTAGGATTATGACTACCCTTGTCATATATGAACGATTTATCAATTACCAGTTCTTGTCGATTTTCCCCTCAGTCGAAAGAATGATCCACTATTAATAAATAGCCTCGATCCTATTTTCATCTATAAACTTACACATCTCTAATTAAGTTACAAACATACAAGCATGCATTAAGTCACAAAGATCATCACACTGTTGAAGTTGATCTGCTAAATCATTATGTGCATCCTCGAGGTTGCTATTAAACTCGGATCAAACCTGAACTGATCATTATTTTTTATTGTTATCCATCCTCCAAGGCCATCTATGTGCATGAAGGTCCTAATCTGTGCACATTTTCTGCTCCTTCATTGGATTAGACTATGTTTAAGTTACATGTAATTCTCCATATTTAAAGATAAAAGGCTAAAAACCATTTTGATACAACTGTTGGAAATTTATCAACTGGTGAATGAACATTAGAAAATGATTTGATTGTTTTCATCATTCATTTAACAAAATCAGTGTTCTAAAATACATGCATGTGCTTTGTATATGCCCTCATATACTTGATGCATTTTCAAAATACATCACATATGCAGTATGCATGTGATAATGCGGCCAACCCATTTTGTTGTCCACATATACACACTTGAACCCCAAAATTTGTACATGTTTATTTAAAAATTGTGTCAAAATTAGCCAAACAAAGTTCAACCCATGATTACAACTTAAAATAGTAAATTCAGCCCAAAATCTTCAAATTAACCAAAATCATGCAAATTCATGATTTATTTACAACAATCTATAGGGTTTTGACATTTAAACAAATCAAAAATCAAAACAAATTTTTCGTAGAGTTGGAAGCTCTCTAGACGAGCCCGAGCCTCATTCTTCTTCGATCATTATTTGTTTTTATTAGAAATGATGCTAGTAATAAAAAATCTTGAATTGTTTATGGTTGTGATGATGAGAAGAATGTTAATAATGATATTTTACAATCTATAAGAAGTAACATAAATTCTCGAGTTGAAATAAGGGAGCCCAATAAAGATGATTTTACATCGGATGAGACGAAAGATGATTTGGAAGAAGAATAGTTTGAATTGAAATCCGATAAAGAGTTAGACAATACTTAGATTTTTTTTAAACTGATGTTTGTGCTAAACTAATTGTAAGAATTAATTACCAAGTAATTGTAATATTTACAATTTTGAACGTTATATTTTAGTTAAAAATTTGATGTGTATAAAGTTCAATTAATTACAGTGCTTATGATTTTAAGCAACATTTTTATTTATTTTGAAAATTTGAAGAACATGTATAAAGTTTAAATAATGCATTTTATTATTTATTTGTTAGTTTAGAATATTAAAAATAATATTAAAAATTGAAAAAAGAATAATTATGCATAGGCTCGCATATTCTTGTAATGATTGGTGCTCAAACAAAACGCATTGTCATGCATTACGCATTTTGAACAAAATACGAAGAGATGATTCAACTGCTGGAAAATTTAAGGAAATCAAACAATGCCACTTTTCACATGTCATGTCATGTTGAGTACTATTTTCCATTTCCATTCCATTAAAGCCTTGTCACAAAAATCATCGAGAAGTCTTCATCCGGGCTCAGTTTAATCAGTCAAACGAATATCAACTGAGCTTGACTCGACCTACAACTTTCACTTGGTTGCCATAATAACCTCACCTTTTTCTCTCTTTCTCATAAACCAACACACAGGAACGGCTATAGCAAGAAGGCAAATATATATTACTTAGGTTGTCACAAGTTGGGCCAAGAATGAAGAGCTAATGGGCCAACAACCATTAATCAAGACAATTGACCAACAAACCTAATAACCAATGTATCACCGCCAATGCAAAGTCACCACTTGGACCATCCAAAAGTGATGGGCTACGAGCAACATTAACTCATTTGAGTTGCTTCAAAAGGCCCCAAGTCTGTTTTCGAGTTAAGCCATCACCAAGGTGTCATTATAACTTATCCAATATTGATTTAACATCATCGTCCAAGATTTTTTGGATATCAAAACCTAACAAATCTCCACCTTAATACCCAACTAACCTGAAAGCAATCAAAACACAGCTAATATTGCATAATCAAGGTAACTAGTAAAACTGGGATCACAGACATTACCTCATGTTTCGGACCTAAAATACAACCATACCTGCTCTGTGTACTCACTAAGGATAAGGTCAAAAACACCCAAGTAGAAGCAGATGATTGCTGTAATAAGCAAGAACAAATAAACATGCTACATAATATGACATAGGATAATACATAGATTTTTTCAACTATGTTCATACTAAACAACAAATTAATACCAAGTTAATCAATCCAATGGCCAACACCTGCAACAAATGCATAAATAACCTCATGAAAAGATCTCACCCCACTTATCCTATCCTAATCTATGTTGCTCACACCTTGAGAACACATATCTCTTCTCTTCGGCCACCATGCTCACTAGACTGATCACTCAACCTATGTTTAATTGGTAAATCACAATAAATCTTAAGTCCACGGATAATCCTCTATCACCACCTCACTTCTCCAACATAAGTGGACAATGGGTCTCCACTTAATAAAATTGAGAGAAGTGTTTTTCTCACACTCCACTTGATGAGGGTCTTCACAGTTAAAGGATTCCAACATTAAATAACATCTATACTAGTGATCCAAATGTCACACTCCACAACCCTGGTACATACCATCAATGTACCCCTAGGCATCTCTACTCCACATTACCAAAAGACATACAACACACTTCCTTGTTAATGCCAACACACTTAGGCCATGTTTGATTGGCCAAAGTTTTCCATGGAACTAGGAATTCCAATTCCATGTTCCACAAATTGCATGTTTGATAGCATTATTTTCTAAGGAATATATTTTCTTACTATTTTCAGCCACGTAGAATATTTCTTGGTCTTGTTGGAGGCACTATTGACTTTTTTATTTTTGATAATGGAAACAAATTCTATCCCTAAATGAAAAAAATATTTTCTTTTATTTGAGAATTTTCATGTAAAACAAAGTCAAACGAACACCAAAAGATACATGATTTTTTTTTTTTTTTGGCTTTTTTTTGTTTTTGTTTTTGTTTTTGTTTTTGCGATGGAAACAAATTTCATCCCCAATACCAGTAAATTATATCTTTTTAATTGATAATTTTTATGTAAAACAAAACCAAACGAACACCAAAAAACACTTTTATTTCAACATTTTTCACGTGGAAAATCGAACCAATCAAACACAATAATTTACAATTCCTAAGAAAACAATTTCTAAGCAATTCAATTCCCTAAAATTCATTTTCTTTCCACACAAATTTCATCTTTACAATCAAACAGACCCTTACTGTTAATGCATCTCAAACTGATTATGGTAAAGATCAACACCTTCGGCGACCACAAAAGTTGGGGCTCAATTTAAATCGATCCACACACTACAAGATTACTCCAACACAAATCTTGAGAATTCTACAAAGGATTTATCTCACAAAGTGAAAGTTGAACCATTGACAAAAAGAGTAGAAAAAGAGTTGGTTACTTCACTACACCCACAAAAGAGGCTCACAGAGATGAAAAAGATAACCCACATATGGCTACCACATATAATCTCACAAACCACACAGGCTCACAAATTTAAAGGAGAAGATTGCTACTCCTCTTTCTTCTCACTGCCATTCTCTCACACCAATCACAAAGCAAAAGAAGTACAACATAGATCTGAACCCCTATACATGCAAACACATTACATAAATTAATAAAATCACTTTAATTCATGTAATTACACACATCAAACATATTGAAAGTGTGGCATATCAACATTGCAATATAATTAAGTAATCACAAATGCAGAAAAGGATTACACACAGATGTACATACAGTAACTAGGTTTACTCTCAATAAACCTCACATGGTTCATAATTCGATCCAGTGACAACATTCGCCTCACCACTCTCCTTATCTTTCTTTTTATTATTAGTTTTAGGAAAATCTATTTCACCATGTCCAAATCTTTTCAACACCTTTGAAACATAAGAAGACTGATGCATAAATAATGATGAATTTGACCTTTATCTTTCAATTTTCATATATAAGATTTTATTAGCTTTACGTAGATATTTTTATGTCAAATTTTCCATTCAAATTTCTTTTTATCTTGCTTATTCACTTGGGTGATGAACCAACTAAGAGTATATCATTTATATAGAGCAATAAAAATACATAGTCATTATTAGTATCATCATGTTGAAAATATCGGTAATGATTAAACTCACTCCTTTGAAACCCTGTAATGAGTACGAAAGAATCAAATCTTTTATACCACAGTCTAGGTGATTGGTTTAAGCAATATAAAAATTATTTCAGGAAACACAAGTTCATAAGCAAACCTCTGGCCATATAACCTTTTTAATTGTTTCAGTAGTAGTAAAGTATTCTGATCCTAACGTGGATAATACAACTATGTGTTGTAACTGTGATTTTAAACTAACGCAAGAGTTAGAAAAAGTAAACACAGGAAGAAATTGATTTTCTATTATCCCTATCTCTCACATAGTCCACATCTGCAAAACCGTTCAGTTTGACACCGTCTTTATTAACACTAAATTTTAAACCTACATCATTAGTCCCATTTATATACCTTAGCATCCACTTTGAGTCTTCTCAATGCTTGGGACTAGAACTAGACATGCACCTACTAAAAATACTAACAATAAAAGCTAAATTTGATATAGTGCAAACCATCAAATGCATAAAAGATCCAATTACATTAGAATATGGAATCCTACTCATGTATTCTATTTTCCAATTACATTAGATCAAATTACATGAAGCTTGATCTTTAGATAATACAAAATGATCATTTTTTCAATCAATCAACACCTTAGTGAAGAACAAACCAAAACCTCTCAACTATCCCACACTTATGGTTGCTTTGTATCATCCAAAAAGGATGCACAAAGATGTGTAATCATGGTATAAAATCTGTCATGAAGGCAAGATGATGAAGAAAAATAGTGGACACAATCACAGAGAAAGGAGCAACCATTTCTCTCTCGAAGGCTAGGAACAATTACACGCATACATGAAACCAAGGAAGACATACATATAAATAGTTTACATTAGGGTATAATGAAAGGTCAAGCCCAATAGGATAGAGAAGTGGGCTAAGTGTATCACTAAGGGAGCTAACATTTATAATCCACCCAAATAAGTGAGAAATGAGCCATGAGTAGCACTAACTCAATTAAGTTGCTTCAAATGGCTCCAAATTTTTTCTGGGTCAAGCCATTACTCAGGTGTCCATATAACTTATTCATCATCGATTTTACATCACCTCCCTAGATTTATTGGGTATTAAAATCCAACAAGCCCGCAATTTAAACGTATCTTTATTCTGATAAATAAAGCTTGCATCATAAGAGTTTGAATTTTTTTTTTTTTAAATTTGTAGTCATGTTAGATTAGAGGATACTATTGTATTTATGTACTTGATGTAGAACCACAAGTCTAGAATTGCATTTTAGAAAATCAATTGCTGGAGAGATTTTCAAAATAATGTTTTTCAGACATTGCTATATAGATCAAAGATGAAAAGCATGGGTCATGGAACATTGGAAATGGGACAAAGTTATGTTTAGATGAAGAGTGGCTAGCAAAATTCGGTCAGCCGCCTCTAGCATGGCCACAAAATTGTTTGTTGCCATGTTATGGCATGACTAGAAGAGGCAGAATCTCGGCCTTATATGGCACGACCTCATCACAATCTAACAATTTCCCCACGATACATATCAGGATCAAGCACCTTGGTGTCTATTTATCCTTTCAATTGATTTCTTGTTCAAAATTCCATAATTTCCAATTGCAATGATTATAATATGAGGTCTAAAAGTTGCTTTTGATGAGTTACACCTTTATGAAGAGTTGTAAAACAAATCTACAATTAGATTAATAGTATCCTAGAATGAATTGAATTATTTTCAAACTTTCTCTTGTTCTCCTTTACTAACCATGCACTCTTTTCACTAATTTCATTTCATATATCTTGCTTTGTGATCTGGAAAATTGCATAACCAGATTAGATATACATCCATAAAATTTTATATATTTCCTTTTTCAAATTTTTGTTAAATGCATACATTTAAACAAACACTACATATTATTCCATTGTACCCTAGAGGTATATTTCGATCCCTTGTACACTCATTCGGTGAAGGACAAATATTATCTTAAAGAATAGTTCAAGTCATTTCAAGAATTTATTTACCAAAAATTGCAAGACAATATTTTAGAAGATTTTTTATAACTATTCTTGTGTCATATCTAAAAGATTTTAAAAATGACATCATGAAATTGGAAATGTTTGAGAATGCGAACTTGAGGCGTTGGCACAATAAGATAAACGTCACTTCTTTTTCACAAATTTAAATGGGTATATATGTCTAAAACTTCAAAGTTGGAAGAATTTAAAAACGAACCATTGGCAAATACATGAGCTAGACAAAAATAGGATCAAGATAATTATATCTGCAATGGTCACATTTAGAAAGCAACGTCTGATACTCTTTTCGATCAATATCATAACTAGAAAATCTCTAAGGAGATATGAGATGCATTGGATTCTAAGAATATATCAGAAGATGCAACAAGTAAGAAATTTGTGGCCTCTAAATAGTTTATGTACTGTATGGTAAAGAACGGAAAAGTAGTCGATATTTTTCATAAGATAATCCACATCAATAATCAATTTTTGGCAATGAAACACGAACATAAATGAATCTATTATTGTGTCCTCTATAACTAACAAGCTTCCATTCTTCTAAAAATATTACAAGAAATATCTTAAAGATAAGAAAATATCTTTCAATCAACGAATTGGGCCAACGTCTCTGTACAGAGGAGGAATTCACAATAAATACTTATGAGGAAAAATTGGCCAATTCCGTAGGGTCCATGTATGGAGTGTTGGGTATTTTGATACCAAATAAACCTAGCTATGATGATTATTCGGGTCAAAGTAATATTCGTAGGCTTCATCAGAAGCTCCTTATTGAATCTCTTATTAATAAACGACCCACTCATAATTGGCAACCCAGTTATTGCAGTCCAGCCAAGGCTCTTATGTATGTAGATAATTTATATGTGCAAGGTCCACTCCACGTGGTTATTACTTAACCAATTTCTTGTGGCACCTATATATATTACCCATCCTTGGTTTTGTATACACAACACAATTTTTCCTTTGGCCCCCCTCCCTTTTGAGAGAATAGCTATTGCCTCCTTCGTGCTTTTAGTTTTCAAACTTTGGCTGCCCTCTTTCATTCTCTGTGAACGGTTATTGTTCTCCTTGCTAGAGTATATCTGTGGCCTTTATTTTGTCCCTTTAACTATCCCTATTTGCGCCTCTTGTTAGCCCCCCATTGTTGGCTGTTAAGATCACTTCTCTGGCTCTATTTTGTAGCCTCATTTTAGTGATTCCTTCATGGTTATGGCACCAGATCCTTTGGGACAGTCTGGTATTAGAGTCGCCTTGTGATTTAAGTCTTGATATGGCCCTGTATAATCTGTCTTTGGGTCCCATTTCCATTTTGTAAGAGAATTTGATTTCTTGCTTAATTTATAGTGTTTATTTGTTATTCATCAATTGTTTTTGCCTAACTTTGTGATTGGTTTATCAATTGAAGGTTAAATTTATTCCAAAACTAGTATCACAGCCTAATTTTAGCTCCTGTGATTGTGGCTGAGGTGTGGCTACCTCTGTATGATTTCAAATTGAACCCATAACTTTTTTTCATGACTTGGGATGTGTATTGCTTTGATTTTTTGCTGCTAATTTTACAATAAGGACTTGAATCCTTAATTAAAATTTGCATCTCTCATTTTTGTACGGACCAGATATAGGTTCGCTCTAGTAAATTGGTTGATATTCTTTAAATTTCTGCCATAGCAAATCATCGTCTAGGGTGACTAATAGAATTTGGATTACAAAGAAAAGTATCTAAAGCCATTGATATTACCTTTTCTGCAATTGTGATTGTAGGTCAAGAAAAAATAATTCGACAAACTTGTTTTTACCTCTATTATCTTGCACTTACTCGATTCCATTTTGCGAAAAGTTGGTAAACATAATTCCACTAAAATCTTTGGAAAAGCTTGAATAACTTTACATGACTCAATCCATGCTCATTAAATGTTTCTTACTTGAAGGTTTTTTCAATTTCAAAATTGATCCCTCAAAAGACTTGAATGACAATTTGACATTTCTAATAAACTGGTACAAGATATTACAAATTGTGGTAAAAAGTTTTTGATGAATATAAAGCAATTATTCTTTTTAATATGATTCCTGTTAATTATAAAAAATTTAATAATGCAATCAACTATGGGAAGGAGGCCCTTACATCCAATGTTTTCATCGATTCATTGAAGAGTACGTAGGAGGAAATAAAAGCTGAAAGAAACAAGAGAAAAATAGGAGAGATTCGCAAAATGAAGGGCATATCTCATTATAGGGATTGAGATAGGCAAAATGGTAGTGGTAAGATGAAGGGTAGAGGTAGATCTAAATCACGGGAGAAGGCAAATGGGAGAAAATATTATGGTTGTGGGAAATTAGGACATTTTATAAGTGAATGCCATAAAGAGAAAAAACAAGTTGAGCAGTTAGAGGGATAGTAAACTCAGTGAGGCAAATGTTGTTATCTCGAGAGATGAACCTGGGAAGCTTTCATGCTCTTAAATAACAAACCAACCAAAATGAACCTGTCTATGAACTTTCATATACATGAATGCATTCTTGACTCTGGTGCTTCTTTTCATGTTACATCATATAAATTGTGGTTTGACCATTTGCATAAGTTTGATTGCAGTTTCATGGGATAAAGTTGCATATAAAATCACTGTTGTAGGTAATGTGCCTATCAGATTTGACAACGGTTTTGTGAACATATTAAATGGAGTTAGGTACATTCTACGTATGAGTAAGAATTCCACTGCTGTGTTGGAGTTGTAGTGCATAGGTTTCACTGGTTCACTTGGTAATGGAGTGTTAAAAATTTTTAAGGGAGCACTTAGAACCTTTAGGGTTGCCTAAGAAAAATGTATGCCGATATAACAAATGATTCAAATTCCATTGTCATTGACGCTGATCATACATAGAAGTGGCACAATATGTTAGCTAATATTAATGTTAAGAGACTTAAGTTCCTTAATGATAAGGGTATATTTGGTAAGGATTAGGTGTCAGACATGCCATTTTGCAATCATTATGTATTTGGTAGAGATCGTAGGATGTCATTTATATTTAGCACACACTAGATATTTAGAGGGTAAGAATACATTCTTACTAATCTATGGAGTCCAAGGAACAATCCTACTTTTGTGGTAACAAATATTTTTTGTCTATTATTAATGATTTTTCCATACGTATGTGGGTTTATTTATTGAAACATAAATCCAAAACTTTTGTGAATTTTAAAAATTTGGAAAGCTGAAGTGGATAACCAAACTAGTGAACATATGAAATATTTGTACAATGATATTGATCTCAAGTTTTCAATATTGCATTTGATGGTTTGTGTAATGAATCTAGCACAACTAGACAAAGAGTTGTGCCTTACACTCTCTAGCAAAATGGAATTGCTAAAAATACTTTGCATGATAAAGTTAAGATGTATGATGTTGAATGTTGGTGTGCCTAAATCGTTTTAGGTCGAAGCCACTATGATTGCATATTATTTTAGTAATATGACTCCATTTGCTACTTTAAATGGTGATACTACGTATAAGATATGGTAGGTAAATGTACTAATTATTCTATTCTTAGGACCTTTGACAGTGCTTCTCTCTATCATCAAAGTGAGGAAAAACTAGAATGTAAAGCTAAGAAGTGTGTCTTCTTAGGTAATCGTGAGAGAGTTAAAGGCTATAGGTTATGGGGTAGAAGCCAAAAGGGTGTGAGAATATCATGGTGCCACATTTAATGAATCTGAGCTACATTGAATGGAGAGTGAACAACATCGGGAAACTATTAGGGAAGAGTCCCTAGTTGAGGTGCAGAAAGTGTCTACATCTCTATGCCTAAAGTGAGGCGGAGAGTGATACACAACAAAATCAGCAGATCATAGAAGTACAAAGCAATGAGGATATTATAAAGGACAATTCTATGAATCAAGACCTTCCAGTTGACTACCAATTAATTAGAGATAGAGGGAGGATTCCAAGTATGGAGAAAGGTTGTTTGATTTTATCATAGCCTACACTAGTTGATAAGTAGCCAAACATATATGTAAAGGCTACAAAGACTGAAAAATATGAAGAATTGCTAGGCACCATGAGAGAAGAGTTGAGTTCTCTTGCTAAAAATAAAAGTTGGGATTTAATTTCTAAACCTAAGGATTAATCCATCGAAGGATGCAAGTGGGTTTATAAGATTAAAGAGGAAACCAATGAAAGTGAGTCCATGAGATATAAGGCTAGGTTAATAGCTAAGAAGTATGCACAAAAGGAAAAGATAGATTATAATGAGATCATTTTGTCCATTGTTAAGTATACCATATTAGGGTCATGTTGCTAACTACGACTTCGAACTTCAACAATTCGATGTCAAAACTACTTTATTGCATGGTGACCTTAATGAAAAGAATTTTATAAATCAACCCAATGGTTTTGAAAGTAAAGCTACCTGATCATGTATTTATTTAAAGAAATCTCTTTATTTTTTAAAATAGTCTCCATGTCATTGGTATAAAAAGTTCAATTCCTACGTGTTGTCAATTAGTTTTAAGAGGAGTGATTTGATCATTGCTTGTATTACCTATATTATAGTATGTATTTGTTACTTTATGCAAACGGTATGTTATTAGTTGGTCCTAACATGAAAGTGGTAAACAATATTAAAAATAAGGTAAAGAGGTTGACATGAAAGACCTAGGCCATGATAGGAGGATATTTGGTATGATAATTAACATGGATAGGTCTAATTCTTGCTTATATGTGTATCAAACTCCCTATGTGCTTAAACCTTTGAAGAAATTTGGCTTGATTGACTGCAACCTCTTTCTGTGGCTGCTGAATACTATATTATTTTGACAGAAGAACAATCATTAGCTAATGATGAAGAAAAAGATTTTAAGAATAGAATTCCTTATTCTTATGGTCTGTACTACACCTAATTTGGCTTTCACTGCTAGTATGTTAAGCAGGTATAGGCATTACATCAGGGTATTTTAATCATCATATAGCCCGTATATGATTTTGGAAGCCAAGCTTAGAGCTATCAGGATGGAATTGTACTGGCTAGGAGACTTGGTATTTCAGCTATTTGGGTTGAGGTAAATTCAACGTAGCTTTTCACTGCATTACCAATGGTGGAAGACCATGGAAGATTCAGAGCGTTCTTAAAGATATCGAATAATTCATCTTTTTCAATAGAGACATGATTTCCCACTTCTACAGAGAAGAAAACTAGGTTGTAGACACGCTTCCTTCAAAGAGTTGAGATTAGCATCGCTATTAAGAGTATGGACTACTCGACCTACCTCGAACATGTGTAGAGTGATAGACATGGACTGCCCAACATTGGAGGTTTATAGGCTAGTTTTCATTCGTATTGATTTTCTTTATATGGGAAGTAGTTCTTTTCAATTTTTTGATTTCCATTTATTCTCTATATATACACATACATGCTTACATATATGTATATATACGTGCGTACATATATGTATACATACATATATATATATATATATACACATGCATACATATATATAGATAAATGTATACATTAGGGTGCCAAACCTTCCATTTTCTCGCTTGTTCATTGATTCGACTTCTACAAACCGGCGAGAGCTCCAAGTTGTGAACCCCCCCCCCGAGGGATTAGATTGAAGCAGTATTGGCCTTACTCAGTTGAATAAGTGAGAAGTCTACTCTAGCCCTAAAAAAAATCTCCGTAATAAGGGGACAATAGTAGTCCATAGCACGCGTTGAACAGGTCGTTTAAGGTAGGGGTATGGGCCAGGCTTCTCTGATCGGAACAATCTCTCTATTCCCTTTGCCATATATATACACACACACATGCATGTGTGTGTGTGTGTGTATGGAAATCCTTAATCTTTATCGACCTTCCTTGTTGGAGCCTAGAAATTCACTAGGGATGTGTGGATATCTTTGCTAAAAAAAGTAGGTTACATGTCTAATCCTAATTCCAAACATTGGGAAGCGTTAAAATAGTTGGTTAAGTACTTAAAGAGTACTTTTGACGTGCGTTTAGTTTATACACTACTGATAAGGATGTGAAACTTAAAGTTTTATGGACACTAAGGAAGTATATTTCTTCTTATGTGCTTACTCTGTATGACTTTTTTAGCAGTTGAAAGTCTCAATTCCAACATATTGCTGCTCTTCCTACTACTGTATTGCTGCTTCTAAAGCTATTAAAGTAATTTGGGGTTTAGGGGTTTACTTAATGAACTAAGTTTTTTATGTGATAATGTGATTGTACACTTTGATAGTCAATGTGCAATCGATTTATGTAAAAATCCAATGTTTCATAAACGTACTAAATATATAAACGTTAAGCTTATAACCACCCTGTAGATATGAGCACTAAGGTACACCTTCTGGTTAAGTTTAGAAGTTATTTTACACTTCTAAATATCAATAAACATATGTGAAGTTTTAATTTTATTTGAAATAACATTATGTGACTACTAAACTAGTTTTATCTCTTTATAGGTGTATAGCAACAAGGTAGAGGTTTATTGGATATTTTGATACCAAATAGACCCGAGGCTATAACGATTACTCAGTTCAGAATAATATTCATAAGCTTCGTTAGAAGCCCATTATTGATACTCTAATTAATAGTCGACCCAAATCCACAATCGACAACCTAGTTATTGGAGAAGCGACATAGCTCTTATATATATGTATAATTTATATGTGCAAGGCCCGATTTACTTTGTTATTGCTTAACTATTTCTTGTGGCACCAATATATATTATCCCTACCTCGTTTTTGTTGGGAATCTACTTATACATGCACAACGGAATTTAAAATAATTTTCGATTCCCACCAAGAATCGCCTTTGTGTTTAGATAGAAATTGTGATAAGATTGTACCTTTTTTCAGATCTGCAATCCTTTTGCTTTTCTTTTCGTTCCACAACCTTGATTCGCCACCACAGCTGTCCAATTGTCCAGCCTCCAACGGTGATCCACACAGAGAATATGATTGCAGCCTCTAGGGTTTTCTTATGTGCCAGTAAGAATAATGAAAACCTTATGGACTTCAAACCCTAGTTATGTATTTATATAAACCCAAACAGGCTCGGCCCGGTCCGGTCCAATAATTAATTAATCCAATTAATTAAACCCGGTCTGCGAATTAATTAATCCAATTAATCAATTCGAAAATATAAATAACAAATCCAATTAATTAATTTATCCAACGATTGTTAAATTAACCAATTGGCAATTTGCAATCTTCCAATTCTCTTTTGTGTGTGACCCATTAGGTTCCCGACCACGATGCCTAACGACGTGAAATATTATTTTGATCTAATCAAAATTGATAAATTAAAACACCCTTTTAATTTATCGTCAATTCACATTCGCCGTCCCTGATTGACATCTAGCAATGTGTCAGGGCAATACATGTGACGGGAAATGTCACGTGGTATGACAAAACCAAATTCGTTCGTTTACCGTGAAACTATAATCCCTTCGTCAATATGATCTGATCA